>NW_027450933.1:0-28303 GCF_964194025.1 Convolutriloba macropyga
CTCCGTCAGAACAACATTGTGGCCTCCCTAATTGTAATACCAGTATCGCATGGCCTAAAGAACAAGTGTTGCTTGGTATCAAGCTGTTTTTGAGGTAGACCCGCAATGAAAACTTCATCTTCGGTGGGACTGATTGAGAGCGAAATCTTACGTCATATGATAGTGTTTGCACATCTTATATTTTATAGTTATTTTTTGCATTGACACATCGATCCGCAAAATTTTCACTTTTCGAAAAATGAAATCTTGAGCCTCGCTCGCACGAAATTTGTCCCTTTTACGCTAGAATTCATTAAACATTATCAAGCTACATTGTTAGGATGGCGTTATGTCTTGCGATGTGATTGTTGCTCCGTGAACAGAAACAAGGAGCTTGAACAATCCGCAGTCTAGGTCCAGACTGTACTGGAGTCTGAAAAATCAACTAGAGTTGGCACTACTCCAGAGAAAATTTATAATGCGCGTTCTTTCGTTTGATAAATTGTACTTCAATGGAATAATTGTTTGCAAAGGGAATGGTAATAATTGATTGCAATTAAATCGGCTGTCATAAACCAAAGCAATCAATTAATTGGGGAGTTTCAATTAATAGCAGTTTTAATCAGTCAGCAATAAGTGAGTAAAGAAAACAGTATACTAAAGTCAAATTCAATTTACGTTTTCTCGTGATCCTATTCATTAAAAAGGAAAATTAAAACAAAGCATTATTTGCATTGAATGCATTGAATGCATTATATGCACTGAATCTTCATTTCACTATAAATGATGGTGCATTCTAAGTTTGTCAGGTCCTAATTTTTCACAATTTTATGTTACTTTTAAAATTTAGACCGTGAAAATATTTGTAACTAATTGACTCTTTACCAATAAATTAATTGTTTTGAGAAGTCCCCACAAATTGATTGCATAATTGAAATTGATTGCAAAACCAATCAATTAATCCAATTCCCTGATTTGATCAACGGTACCCGTACCTAACGTTCAGAGTAATTCAGTACTGAATCAAGAAATTTTTCAGATACAATTAATTACTGATTCAGAGTCTGTTCATGTCACATTTTGCTCTGATAATCTTTGATTCAGACTCCTATTCAGACTCTGAATCAGACTCTGAACCAGAATTTCATGTTTTCCTGATTCAGACTCTGAATAAGACTCTGATGTTTTTGTTTTGATTAGGTTAACTTCATAACTATATTAGTGAGCCAAAATAGGTTTTACCATTGCTTTTGCTCTAAAGTCCTTAAAAAATATAAATTCACAGAATGCTTCTAAAAATTGACGAAATTTAGGTCAACCAAGTAAACCAGGTAAGAAATGTATGGGGAACCTCCCCACTATCCAAGGAGCCCATATATATTGGGTATCGGGTATATTGTAGTACCGAAGTTTATGTGACACAAATTTGACACAAACGTGGTATTATTTTGAAGTTTTCTCTTTAATAAATTTTTGACCAGGCAGATTAAAAGACCCAACTGGTTAACCAAAGCAAGAGGAGTTTACTGTCAAAAACTGCGGCTACGGCCGTAAGTATTTGTGAAGCACTTCCCGAGATATTTACAAAAGTTTGAAGTGAGCAACATTTTTTTATATCCGATTGATGACTCAGATATCCAAAACTGCTCAGGAAAAGCTCCAGACTGTCTTCTAACGTTGTGCTGAGCAAAAGTTATGTCCATTACAGTTCCTACAACCTTGACTTCAATGTGCTATATTGAAAACGGTGCTGAGCCCCAAAAATGTTCTGAGTTTAAATATGTTTCTACAAAAAAAATTGTTCACAAAGCAATCAATTTCAAAAAAGTTTTAAATAACGGTTAAATAATCAATAGGAAGTTTTGTGTGTGTGTCAGCAGTGTTGGGCAAAATTTCGGAATTTTCCTCTGATTCACACGAAGTCAGATGACTTAGATTCTGAGTTTTGATGTGACTCAGAAAGGTGTCAGAATCAATACAGAAACTATTTTGAAAAACTGAAAGTACTGAAAGGCAATATTTTTCTGAAAATGTGTCAGTTCTGATGCTGACTGAATGGAAAGTATGGGTTGAATTTAGTTCTGATTGGAGGTCAAAACGGCTTGCTTGCTGTCTTGTCTCTCAAAGGCGTGGTCCGCTACCCAAAAAAGGTATGGGTCAGACGGACTTGGGCGGCAGTTGGCGGGCTGGGATGTCAAGACCACTCAGGTCAAAATTGCCGGACAGAACAGACGCTGAACGTCGATTTTTGGGAAGAACGCAGTTTTTAGTATTAATATTAGTGTATTTTTTATGTTTAACGTCAGCCTCATGTTGATGGTAGCTAAAAAGTAGCTTTCGCTTACAAAAATGATTTTTTGTTTTTGTTTTTTTTCTTATATAAGGGCGAATCTTCTCTCGCTCTGGACTTCAATCCTGAAAGCTTGTTCGAATTCTATGGTGTAAGAGTCAAATATCTTAATATTACTTCTCAAACAATACTCAATAATACTCAAAAATACAATTTCCTAGCCAGATCGGGATATGCGTGCTGGCTAAACTAAGGATAGACAAAATCTGGGGTACTGTTGCGGCCGAGCATTAAACGTAAATCGCGCAATTGTCAGATTATACAAACTCTGGGAGGCAGTCTGTTCAGACTTTCCAGACCGTATGTAGCCCACTGATCAGACCGTGCAGACTGTGGATGAGACCGCGATCACTTTTTAAAGAGCGGAGGTAGTCTTACGAGATTCCATGGAAGGGCTGCGGTTTACACCCTCCGTGCGCCACAGCTGTCCTACTGTTCAGAGCTAGGTTGGGTTACGCACCTCACCCAGGGCAGTGATCAAAATTCGAGTTCGGGGGTGCAAAGTACTGCACTGCTTTAAAACTGATTCAAAAACTTGCTTCAACAAGATTTATAATCAGTGGTAATTACTGAGAGTTTGGGTCAGATATTTTTCTGTGAGGTTAAAAACTGTGAGGTTAAAGAGTTTCTTGGTTATTAACAAAAATACTGAAACATTTTTGAATTACTCCAGTAACAACCAGAACCAAATCTAATGACAACAATAGTGAATTTTTGTTACTATGTAAATGTCACTGAGCCTAATTGCCGTTTAAATCAAGTCTTTTTTCAGAATAAAGTATATTGAATACAAGTTCAATACAGTTTTTTTTTAATATTTCTATTGAAGCTCTGATTCAACGTTTTTTTTTAAAATTATGTGCAGCTTTTTGAATCCAAACGTAATCAAACTTGCCGTGGCAAAAGTTATATTTCTTGCGACTTTGTTAGGGTGTGTGGCAATTGTTGGTTACAGTTTTATTATTAAGAGCTTGAAAGTTCCTTTGACCTTGAACATATATGCTCAGAATGTCATCTGGCCAAGTCTAGACGGCTCCATAATGACATGCCCTGCGTGACGACCATCTGACATCTGATTCCACGGTATCGGGAATTTGGCAGTGCGCTGATATCTTCTCAGATAACCATCCCTACCCAGGTTGAGGTGCCAGACCGAAAGTCGATATGTCCAGACCTAAATGAACGCACCAGGTGGCGTCGTGCGTTCAAAATTACACGGTCTGGAAAAAATGTACATATGCAATTTACAACTGGACATATGCAATTTTGAAACAATATCCCTAACCCGGGTTGACCTTTCTTGGCAACCATATCCAAGAACTATATATGTCTCAAATATATGTATGGTCAGGCATATGGTTGCCAATTTTTGTATGACGCCATATATGGCCTGGATATGTTTGCCAGAATTTTCTATGCTGGTCAACCCGGGAGTGTAAGTCTGATTTAACGTTGCCTGTTTGTTTCTCTGTTCGTGATCTTTGTTCCCGATTTCCATTGTAGAGTCCTGTATGCTCTCCACTAAACTTCTCGTCTTGATAGTGACGCTTTTTGCTCTCATCTCTGGTTGCTTTATTGCCATCAATGATTTCGCTAGTGGATTCGGTTAATGGTTTGGGTCATACGTTGTCTCTTTCAGTCTATACTATCGTTTCTTGCTGATTTGGCATGGACGGTAATGTCTTCTCAATTTATTGTTTTTGGTTAACTTTAGTTACCTCTATCTTTACATTATTTCTGGTTCTATTTTAATATGATTTTACCTGATTAATATATTTGAGGTCGTTGCGCGAATTCGACTTGCAAGATTCCTGGATCGTGTTTTTTCAATTATTTCTTAACCTTCAACCTGCTAATTTATCAACTGTTTTCTATTTATGGGCTCAAGTCAAATTTTTCGCTAGTAGTATTTCTTTTTTGGTGGTTTCGGCAACAAGGTTGTTTTCGGGATCTGATTGAACAGAGATTATTATTTCTGATAGTTCACTGAGCTCAAAGTCTGTCTTCCTAGGTTTCGACTGGTACGGTGTATCGTCGGGGATGATTCCTAGTTTGATTCATAGATATCTGAATGGTCTGACTCTGAGTTTCATTTTTGCTTCTGCTTTTTGATTTGAGGGCGTTTTTTTGTTGGGATGAAAAGATTTGATTGTCGCGTTACCAACCTCAGGGCTTGTAAACCTTCACTTGTTCTGTGATGTAGGGTAGATGGAATCCTTCGCTATTGATTGGGTGGGGTTTTGAAGGCTGAAACATTGTGATTCGCTAACCCTCTAAATGTCGTTAAAGCTGCCAAAATGCAGTCTTTCGTAACTTTCAATTCAAGTCATATCTAAAGGCAACTTTTCTCTGTAAACGTTAAGGCACAAAAGAACATCGTAATGGCCCGGCAAGTCTATCTGTATTTGTTAGCAGGTATTTTGTCTGAGCGGGTTTTCAGCTCAGATTGGTAACCGATACGTTTTTGAAACATAAAAATACTCAGCCTAAAAAGAGCGCAATCGATTTAGTATATTAGTGAATCAACGAAAATTATGTTAAACGAACTTTTCCTGAGCTTTCTATGCCAAATAGAACGGATATAAGACTTACATAGTTAAGAAATATGACGTAATAATCTTTTCTTGCTTCGTTCGCTCTATTTAAATAGCACATTCAAATAGATTGCTCATTTACGCGGTAACATCCTCCGGCCCGGAAGAAAATGTTGGGAGGATCGGTACAAGCTTAACGAGCGGAGGGACGAGCGATCCGGACGACGTGCGTACAACGGCGGAGCGGGCGGCGCTGTCGGAGCCGTACCGAAGTTCTCCAATCCGAGCAGTTGGATAGTAACCCCTAGGGTTTCTTTCTTCAACGATCCAAACTAAATCACCGACCTTGAAAAGCTGCTCGGCAGGCGTCTGCCACTTAGATCTACGGTTCAGCGCAGGTACATAATCCTTAAGCCAAGGTGACCAGATTGCATTCGCGTAGGGCTGCGCACGAGCGTACGGCTTACGATGATCGAACTCGTCGACGCCAAAGATGGACGGAATTCCGGTTTCTTGGTTACCGAGTAGAAAATGATTAAGTGTTATTGCGCCTAGGTCGTTGGGATCGGCGCTTACGGGCGTTAAGGGACGTGAGTTTAGTGCGTATTCGACCAGACAAAAAGTATTGTTCAAAACCTCATCTGTGAGGCGACGCGTACCGAGGATAGTGTAGAGTACTCTTTTAAAACTACGAACTAACCTCTCCCAGATGCCACCTTGGTGTGGCGTACTGGGTGGAGTGAACCTCCACTTAATGCCCTTATACGCAAGTTCGGCGGCAATGTTAAGCGTATTCCATTTTTTCATACATTCACGGAGCTCTTTCTCCGCTCCAATGAAGTTCGTACCATTATCCGACCAAATCACAGCAGGAGTACCCTGACGGGGGACAAACCACTCCACTCCCATTACACAGGAACTAGTGTCCATGGACGGGACGACTTCAACATGGACAGCACTAGTGGTGAGACAAGTGAAGAGAAATTCCCACCTCTTCATGGTAGTCCGACGAACTGTGACGTTGAATGGGCCGAAGTAATCAACCCCGGTGTTGGTAAAGAGAGGAGACTGGTATGCGGGTCTCTTTTTTTGGAGGTCTGCCATGATCGTTGAATGGTTGCTGCACGGAACTTTCTACACAAGAAGCAGTTTGATTTGACGGAACGCAGTGTGGAACGTAGTTTAAGGATGGCATAACGTTCCTGTACTTTTGACCGTTAATAATCGATGCCCTGATGATGGTTCTTTAAATCAGTATGCCGCAGGAACAGTTTAACAAAGGTATGACGCGCATCCAGCACGATAGGATGCTTAGTGTCAATGTCAATTTCCACTGGCCGTCGGAGTCGACCAGAAGAACGGATGAGACCATGAAGCCCAATAAACGGAGTAAACTGAGCAATGCGGCTGCTGCTCTTAACGGATTTATGGTCAAGAAGATCCCTTCTTTCGGTATTTGTGGTGCATAAGCATTTATTTTGTGCAGTAAAATTATTATACGATGTACTAATTTATTGATCATACTTAATCCTGGGGGCATGTGTTAAAATCAAGTTTAGTTCACTTATTATTTCATGTGTTTGTCTGTTACAATATTTCCCGAATCGAGAAAACTATTGTTCATGCTTGTTGTGATTTCTGAGGACCCACTTTATACTCAGTTTCATTCTCTCAGTTTTGCACCTCGAGTACAGTTGCTCAATCTAATTTGTTTCTTGTCAGTCGTATTCACTAACTGAGTAAAATAGACAAGCAATTGACAAGCGATTCGCTAAGCGAATTCATTTCTAAACTGTGTTAAGTGCAGTCGCCGCACAAGTAAGCAAAACAAAATTACTGACGTGATTTGCAGCTCAAGATCAAGTACACATTACTGATTGTGTACAACATGGCGCAGTCAGCAACGCAAAAATGAACCCCACTTGGCATTGAACCTTTCTGGAAAAAACCGAGTGCTGATCCTCTATTGAAGTGGGAGAAATGGCAGATGCAGGCAAAGTTGGCTCTTCTTGCAAAAGAAAACATTACATTAGACATTTTGCTTGAACCAAAACCCAAAAATATTCAACTACCGTTAGAACCAATTTACTAGAACACAATAACGGGTTCCTCAGCTCAATCGGAACGAAAAAGGTTAGCAAGAAACGCGCAATTAAAAATGAATTCAGAAAATTGATTTCAGAAACAAATGGGGATAGGAATTATGTGTGGAGACAAGCCATGGATACAGGCAGACCGAAAAACAGTATCAATGCTATACCTTAGACTGGGCACTGAAGGAAGACGGATCATATGTAGCAGAAAGCCGCATCTCGATATGGACACATTGACAACGGTAGAGCTTTGGAATATCATGGAATCTACACTCATCCGTCAGCGTAACATTACATTCATCCTTTGATAGGTACATGCTTCTCACGACCAAACAGTCGAAAGGAGAATCTGTGGAGCATTTCTTTGGCAAACTGAAGGAATTGTCGGAGAATTGTGACCTTGGAGATCAAAAGGATACACTGATCAGAGATCTTTTTATTGCGAATGTGCAAGATCCGGAAATACAGAGAGAGTTACATAGAGAAACTCTTGAACCGCCCCAAGCCTTACGCTTGGCCATAAACATGGAACTCGGACAACAAAATCAACTACAGGTTTCTAATACACAACCCGCATCGCATGTTAATGCAATACTTCCACAACAGCCATTTCGCCAAACAAATCAACGACCAACTATTTCAACCTCTACTCGACAGCCGAACCAATTATACCGTAATTAAAGTCTGATTTGGTCAGCAAATCACAAGGTTAGATGTATTGCGAAAGGCAAGACGTGCAATAATTGTGGTTTACAAAATCATTTCTCACGAGTATGCCGAAAGCCGAAGTCTGCCACAAAAAAGCCCACTCGTGCTAATGTTAACTCAATTGAGGAAACTACAACTGACGAGTCCGTGAATGCGATTCAAAATAGTGATTACAATTCTCAATGCGCATCTGACTATGATAGTTCAGATGATAATATGGTGGCTAGCATTGCTAGCAACCTAATCTAAATCGAACCCAAGAATACCACTTTACAGATCGGTAATACTCAAGTCGGACTTCTCATTGACTCCGGCAGTGTGTGTAATATTTTGAATGAATCTCTCGCTACGGAAGTGGTCAACAACTCTACTCTTGCACGATGGCTGACGAAAGCACCCGCTCAAGAACTTAAGACATTTGCTAATGAACCAATACCTGTTATTGGAATGATGCAAGCACGATAAAAATTAATGGGTGGCCGATTGACGATGCCGAATTTGTGGTGGCTAAAGACGGACTGAAACCACTGATTTGCAGAGACTTATTTGAAGCTCTTGGAATTTCAATCACCCAAACTCTCAGTCCAAATGAAGGTAGTATGGTCAACACAATCACAACTCAGTGCCCATTCAAAGCTCGCATAGCAAATCAATTTCCACAACTTAATTCACGTATTGGCAGATCAAAAATCCACATTGTCAGATCTAAATTTCACAAAAATTTTCAACCCAAATATCAAAAGGGTAGAAGAGTACCTATTAACTTACAAGACCAAGTCAATAGTGAAATTAAAAAACTTCTTGAAAAAGGACACATAGAAAAAGTTAATAATTGCTCTGATCAATATTTTAATTCGCCTATCGTAATTACAGTTAAAAGAGACCAAACAATAAAACTAGCATTGGATTCTAAAATTCTTAATAAATCTATAAATAAAAATAAGTATCAAATGCCGAATATTGAAACACTTATGGACTCTATATCACAAATCACAACAGATTATAAAACAGAACCAGCGTATAAAATCTATTTCTCCACTATAGATCTTAAGTACGCGTATAGTCAACTGAATCTTCATCCTGAGACAGCTAAACATTGTATCTTTAATATTGTGAGTGGTGACATGACAGGCACGTACCGTTTTGAAAGAGGGTTTTATGGACCTACTGACATGCCTGCCGAGCTTCAGAAGGCGATGGACTATACGTTAATTCGCCTTAAAAGTACATTTTGTTTTTTAGACGACATATTGATTGTAAGTAAAGGTTCAGAAGAAGATCATTTTAAACTCGTACCAGATTGCCTTCAGAAGCTGGATGCGGATAATCTTTGGATCAATCTTCCACAATGTCATTTTGCGAAGAAAGAAATTTCTTGGTTGGGCTATAATATTACCCAATCAGGGACATCACCACTCGAAACTAAAACCTCGGCAATCCTGTCACTACAACTACCTAATACACTTAAAAAATTACGTTCATTCTTAGGTTCGGTTCATTATATTAGTAAATTTATCCCCAACCTAGCGCAACTTCTTAAATTTATCCCCAACCTAGTCATCCACTCCGACCCCTTCTTTGTAAATCTAACAAATACATCTGGACTGACGAACACACTAAACATTTTAATGCTATTAAACCGCGAATCGCGAATCACACAGAAAACATTCATTATAATCCGCAAACTCAAAACACGTATAAAATGCGATGCCTCTCGCTCTGTTCTTGGAGCAGCATTAGAACAATTGACAGTCAACGGTTGGAAACCGATTTCTTTCGCATCTGGATTTTTAAACAGTAATGAAGAACGTTATAGTGTCAACGAACTTGAGCTTCTTGGAGTGGTTTGGTCTAGAGAATATTTTAAAAATTACCTTTATGGCAAAGAATTTCTATCATAACTGATCATCGAGCACTTCTTTCAATTTTAAATGAACACAGATCAAACAAAAGCTATAACAGTGGTTTATCACGATGGGTTGATAGACTTTTACCTTATCAATTTAAAATAGAGCATTTGCCAGGAGCAAAGATGGGACTTGTAGATTATATATCCCGCAACCCTTATCAACCAGCAAAAATAATTCTGAAAATGATTAGGAATTTTTAGTTGCGAAGTTATTGCGCATACACACTGATGCAAAATTACTCCAACAAAAACACCAAATTTCTGCTATTACACTTAATAAACTTTATTACGAAAATAAATTTTAAGTACAAAATTATAGCAAGCAACATACTGAGCAAATAATAAACATAGATCTCGTTGAGCCAAAATTACAATCAAAAGATAATATGTCACTCGCACTGCAGAGTCATAGTGCAAAATCATCATTAAAACAAACAAACAATTTTGTTAGTGATCCCACACAGTGCGTCCGCTTAGCAAATAATAATTCAGCACTCGCTCTGCGAATGCATCGTTCTATTCAGCCTTCTAATAAAACTAATAATTCAGATAGTGATCACGCACGGCGCGTATGCTTAACTAAAATTAAAGCATCCCTCGGCAAGCAAAGACCTAATCAAAATTCCAACCATATTAATTGTCTAAAAGTTAATAGTACATAAGATTCGCGAGTACATTTACCTCAAAATCCATTAGCACCTGCCCAACAATTTCATAATCTGAAATCTAATAATCCCAATTACATTCTTTCTAATCATGATCTTGCTTCGCAAGTACACTTTACTCAAAATAAATTAACACTCGCCGGGCATAGTCCGCATTTAAATAACCAACCGTATATTTCGCATACCTCAAACACCTTATTTGCAACTCGTACTTATAACCACTCATTTAATTCTAAACTCGCGTCGCATAATACAAATAGTCTAAAAACACCACTACAAATTGAGCCTCAAATTCCACTATTTGAGACACATAATACCAGAAAGACGCCACACGTTTACCAAAATCAACAACAATTCACTGAATTAAGCCGCTTTAACTTGTCAATCAAGAATAAGCCTCAAATATCTTCCTTAATTAGCACTCAAAAGTCACATACCTTAAATAATTCACGTGCCCAATTGGTAAACAATAAAAAGTCGCTTTTTGCCCAAACTCAATCTGAAAGTCAGTTGTGTTCTCTTTTCTCAATTAATTCAATTGAAAACTCAAAAAGATCAACAACAATGAGCCAACAAGTATCATCCATGAAAGGCAAATCAGCCTCAACTAGATCAAGCCGAACTTCGCCCCGCGTTTCCTTCACGGACAACCCAACCCCGAACACGCCACGCCAACCCTCACCTCACTCTAACATCAGCACCCCGCTCACCGATAGCCCTCAGGTTCTCTCTTTCAACAAAGTGGTTGGCACAGTGTTCAATAAAGGACTCATCGCATCTCTAAGTACCGCATCTCTAAAGATGCTGCACTTAAAAAAATCAGAGACTGCATAATCCGTTCCGATGAAGAACGCTTGAAAACCCTAAACCCCTATCTACACAGCTACTGGCGAGATCTCCATGTAGGCAGTGGTTGTGTGTGCATGGACGAGAAGGTGGCCATACCAAACGCCTTTAAGGATGCGCTCGTCGAGGACCTCCATACCAGTCACCCGGATGATATGTATGGCCCAGCATTGCTGGTGGCCATACATGAATCGCGACCTTTTGGTCCGAGCAATAGAGTGCAAATCTTGCACTGCTCTTGGTAAAAATATAAATTCTATCGTCCCTGCAAAGTAATTCCAAGCACATAAACCATGTGTAGCCCCAAATCAAGAAATACATATAGAATTTGCAGGACCTACAAATAATGAGAAAAATCATGAAATGTACTTTTTAACTTTTTTTGACAGATTTTCAAAACATCCTTCTGCAGAACTATTTGACAATGCGAATGCCTCTAAGGTTATATAATTTTTAGATAATTATATAAATATCCACGGAGTTCCTCGTTCAATACGAACAGATCAAGCTTGTTCCCTTCTAGGTTTTCAAGTAAAAAATTTTTGTATGGAAAATAATATCACCCTCATACCAGCTCCGGCAAACGACCATAGAGCAATAGGTTTAGTAGAAAGATTATTTAGTTAATTAAACAACGTCTGGCATGTATAAAAGAGGCAAACAAAGAATTAAATTCGTTAACCATTAAAGCAGCATTAAAATCAATCTTATACCAGCTCCGCATATGTAAGCATAAGACTACTAAGCTTTCGCCATTCGAATCACACTTTGGACGAAAAGCAATTACCCCGCTTAGCAATATAAGTACTCAAACACGTCATTCTGATTTAAGTTATGACAGAATTTCAAATCATTATTTAGACGAAGAGACGGTCACACCTAAGGAGTTGCTACCGGCAGAACATTGGGGGAACTATCGTAGCGACGATGAGATCCAAAAGAACATGTGCAAGGCCGTAAGAGACGCTTCCACCCGCGAGCGACTTGCTAATGACTGTGAGTCCCGTTTCTTCAGCACAACAAAAGCACATCGTCCAATACCCCTCAAGGAACACGCAGTGCAAACAATATTGCTCGGAAGAAAAACTCGCATAAACGATCGAAAAAGAACCTCGACGGGCTTTATGAGGTATTAGCTCCAAGGTCAGTTGTGCAGAAAACTGACCAATACACATCTGTAATTCGTGAGCCTGGGAACCTGGAAGTGACCATCAGAAAACCAAATTAATGGATTATGTCAATCGTAGAGGGCCACATGTGCACAAAAAAACAACAGAGGCTAAAATTTTGAGCCATATAATAGAGTCTACACGCATTCAAAAAGGCGATCGAAACATGAAGCATCGTAAACGGGAGTCGGGAAGCGGAGTCTCTTCCAATAGATCAAACATTGCTCGAATGCACAAAGTACCCGAAAATTTTTCACCGCCAGAGACACCCTATCAACAAGAAGTTAATCCTGAGCCTTAAATTATTACTTCTGAGGTAATAATTGCACCACCCCCAACAGGTCAACGAGCCGAGTTAACCATACCCGCTACTGCAGCACCAGTCTAAGCTTTGCAGCAAGTTCCGTCACGAGCAACTAAATGAACACGCAAGAGTCTATAATATTATGGGTATGACAATGAAGATTCCTCTGGCGAGTCGACTAATTCCTGCCCACCAAATTTACTCCAACCCCAGAGAAAGCGACGTGCAGGTGATATAGCATCTGTAAAACCGTCAGTCGTTCAGACAATTGTGGATACCGCGACTCAAGTTGAACCTGTTCCAAATCAATTCCTCTCGCCAATCATGGGAGCGGTATCTCCAATTGATCCACGCATTCGGCCAGCAGACCAGAGTCCTTCTCAAGAGTCAATAATTGATGAGGAAGATATGTTGTCAAAACTCAGAATGTTTTAAAAACTCGATATTTTATTACTTATGACTAGCTCTGATAACCAGTTAATATATTGTTGATATTTATGTAACCGGTGAAAAGGTATTAATTTCTTATCAATATCGTTATTAACATTTCATGTTATACAATTTTAATTTTCATCTAAAAGGAGAAATGTTGTATATAATCACTTATTTGGTGCATTAAAATTATAATACGATGTACTAATTTATTGATCATACTTAATCCTGGGGGGCATGTGTTAAAGTCAAGTTTAGTTCACTTATTATTTCATGTGTTTGTCTGTTACAATAATTCCCGAATCGAGAAAACTATTGTTCATGCTTGTTGTGATTTCTGAGGACCCACTTTATACTCAGTTTCATTTTCTCAGTTTTGCACCTCGAGTACAGTTGCTCAATTTAATTTATTTCTTGTCAGTCGTATTAACTAGCTGTGTAAAATACACAAGTAATTGACAAGCGATTCGTTAAGCGAAAACATTTATAAACTGAGTTAAGTGCACTCGCCGCACAAGTAAGCAAAACAAAATTACTGACGTGATTTGCAGTTCAAGATCAAGTACACATTACTGATTGTGTACGACAGTATTAAAGGACACTCCTTGAACCAGGTACTGGAGATGACGCTCGGCTTCGTCAAGCTTAACAGGGTCAACTATGCTGCCATCTACAGTACGAGAACTTTCATGAGATGGTAAAAGACGGAGCACATATGCGGTGACACGAAGTAGTTTTTGATAAAAACTGAACTTATCAAACGGGATTAGATTAATGCTTTATTCCTTAGGGGGCTTGGTTACGAATGCGGCTAGAGATGAGATGGAGTCATCATCTTGTTCCTTGGTTTCAACGCAGAACTTGATGTTATCAACGACGTCAGTATTCGGTACGAAAGGGAATTGCTTAGTTCTCAAGAAGTCAGGACCCCTCACCCAGCTACTGGATTGCAAAACTTCAGCGGACATACCACGCGTGCCAGCATCTGCCGGATTATCACAAGCGGCGACGTGGTTCCATTGGTCAACGCTGGTGTTCTCCAGAATTTCACTAACACGATTTGCAATGAAGATTGGGTGTTTATTGGTTGAGTTTATCCAATGCAAGACGATGGTACTATCTGTCCACATAAATACTTCATCCACAGTAACGGTTAATGATCGACAGATTTACTTTTTTAAGCGGGCAGCAAGAAGAGCGGCTTGCAGTTCCAACTTAGGAACTGTCATTACCTTCATAGGTGCAACACGGGCCTTGCCCAAGATAAACGTCAGCTCTGTTAAAATCTCCCCGCAGGTGCAAAATACTTGAGCCCTAAGAAAACCTACTGCACTGAATACGTCTTGAGAGCTATCGCCAAACATGTGGAGTTCAAGATGTTTGAATGGTCCTGAAAAGTATCTTCATGGTATAGTGATCTCAGCTAACCGCGGCAGTTCAACACACCAGGCAAGGAATCAGTCAACTGTGTCTTTAGGTAATTCGTCATCCCAACTTTGTCCATTGACACCCCAAATGTCTTTCAAGATTAACCGAGCACCAACAGTAAACGGTGCAACAAGACCAATTGGGTTGTAGACCTTTGACACTAGATTTAAGACCTAGCGCTGTGTTAAACTTTTTGTAATAGTGCTTTAAGGACCCCTACTCACAACCGAAGTATCGTTGTTGTGATCCCACTTAAGCCCAAGTACGTGCATTAATTCTTCCTTGGATGAATTGATGACCTTCGGTTCAGTGGATTGAGCAGACCCATCAATTCGGTCAGCCAGATCTGGTACATTGCTTCCGAACTTAGTAAGGTTGAACCAAACTAGATGGAGAAGATATACCAATTCCTTCTACCTAATGAAGGCCCTCTGGGGGGATTCCAATGAGTCTAAGTAGTCGTCCTTGTAGAAGATCTCAAGGAAGGCTTTCGCAGCTTCTGGGTACTCCATAGCGTTATCACTTGCCGTGCGTTGAAGTGCGCAGTTGGCGCAGGTGGGCGAATCTTTTGCCCCGAAGATGTGGCGTGTATACTTGTGTACCAAAGCATTTGATGTGGGGTCCTCCCGCCACAAAAAGCCCAATGATGGCTGATCACATGGTAACACTCCAACTTGGAGGAACATTCCCTCGATGTCGACGGATACGGCAAATGGGTGTTATCTGGACCGTAGGAGTACATAGATTAGGTTTTGTAGTAAGTCAGGTCCAGTGAGTAATGACTTATTAAGGGATGCGCCGTTGAATATAGCTGCTCCGTTTAGTACCCTACGAACATTGCCCGGCTTGTTCGGGCTAACAACCGGATGGTGTGGTAGGTACCACTCTCGTTCCGAGCAGCTTTCCACCTTATGAGCATCTCTGACCCTAACTACGTATCCCTTGTCTAAGTCCGCTTTGATGGTATTCGAAAACGTTTCCCTTAAAGTCTGGTCTTTCGTAAGCCGCTTTTCCAAAGATTTCAATTGAACAAGCGGTGTGAAATAATTGTTGAGCAGTTCGATGTTATCTTCAGCCCATAGCATTCCGACATCGTACCCTTTTCCATTATGCACTGTGGTTTTTTCAAGAACATCAAGCGCACGTGCATCCCCGGCGGATCGTGGGTCTACTTGCTCAAGTGCGCCATACGACACCATGTCGTACCAAGATTTTACCTGACTAGCGAGTTCAAAATCCTGCTCCGTATTTGCTTTAAAACAAGTCGAGACTAAACATGAAGACGACGGTAGAGGGACGCTTAGAACCCAACCTATGGGTAAGCGAACAGCGAAGGGCGAGCACTTTTCGTCGGCAGCGAAGTACTCTAACGGGCGGATGGCATGATACACATCCTTTCTAAGTATCATCTCGATGTTTCCATAGCAATATGTAACTGGGTCTAGAACTGCTTGGTGCGGGTATGTTTCCTGAAGTGCTTTAATGTTGATGACATCGGCGCCTACATTCAAATCTTCCTTTACTTAAGTGCTGACTTTCAATGGTTCAAACGCTTGGTTGTCGCGTGGTGTTACAATTAGTTCAATTAATTTAGTGTCTACAACCTCCTCGGTACTTATACTCTTGATTGTTAGTTTCAATGCTGTACCGTGCAAACCAAGTCTATTTGCCAGATCATTGGACACCCAAGATTTAATGCAAGCGGTATCGCACAAAACTAAAGCTGCGGTATCCTTACCAGAGGAGCTCGTCAACTGTAATTCAGTCACCTGAAGGAGGCCTTTCACATTACTCACAGATGACAAAGAAGTGGTCCTAATCGATGATTGGACACTAGAAAATCTACTTTGATTTGCGCCAGCATTAAAATTAATATTGTTGTTTGAAAGGGATTTTGATGGATAAACACTCTCAGCTCCATGAGGAAGTGTAATTTGGGAGCTGTTGCAACAGTCCTTCCTGCATTTTCTAGGATTTGTGCCTTGCCTGGACATATGTTTTTCTCTCAAACATGAGAAACACGGTTTTAATTCCGCCGCTACGTTTGCGCGCTGAGGGGGAGACTTTTCTTTAAATACCCTACACTCCCAGATGCAATTGTTACATTTATACACAATGCAGCGAGGGGTTGGAGGCGTTGCCGATGTTGAGGCTGCTCTCTGATTGCCCTTAGTTTGTGTATTAGCAGCAAAAGTTCTTGAGGCAACTTTGGTCTTGACTACTGAGTTGGTGTTATCCTCAGTTCTTGCCTTTGATGAAGTTTGTTTCATTAGGTCATATGCATCCGCCTTCTCCTTCAACTAACCGTTGAAGTCAAGGAGTGTTGGCTTAACCCAATGTTTCTTCAGTGTGAAGATTGACCAGGACTCGTTCAGATTGGGCGGCAACTTTTGTACAGCCGTGCTAAGAGGTGAGGCACTGTTAAGGTCTGAGTCATATGAAAATGTTTTAAAGACCCCAACAAGACTTGGAATTGTTGCAGAATAGTTTATGATGTTATCACTATTGTGCATATTTAATGGAGGAGAAGAGCTGCATTTTTCTAAGTGTGCACTGACTACTGCCTGCCGTTTGCCAAATTTACGTTCAAGTGTCTTAAGTTCATCCTTATACATTACACCACAGTATGCGATCTCACCGATGGCGGTTTTAGCTTTTCCAGTTACAATAGTTTTTAAGTATGTTATCTTGACATCATCAGTCAAGGACTGTGAGTCTATGGCACTTTTATTTTGTCCGAACCATTCATGCCACTGCAGGGGATCACCCTTGTACTGTGACAGCTTCCACTCGGGCAGTGAATCGTTCTTCTTACAAGTAATTGCGTCCGGCAACTGCTTTATCAAATCCGCAGAGTCCAAAGAACGAGCCGAAGCTGTGGGATGCGATGGGCCACCCCAACACAACGGGTTCGGAACGGTTGCTCCAGGCGGAATGATAGAAGTGACAAAAGTGGGGGCGGTACCTGTGGAGGAACTAAATGTACTCGATTGCATGAAGTCTGATGTTACGTAATTTTGAGACCCTGCCTGCTGCTTGTACTTGCGGAGCGGTGTAGTGATATGACGGTTGAATAACGGGGCCGGTTGCACGGTGTATAGGTTTTCAGATGTACATACAAGGGGTACTGCATTAGATGAGATTGCTGCGGGAAAACGCCAGATCCGGAGAAGCAAGAGCTGCGTGGGTTATGGGGACAAAGTTATGGGGCTGATACCTTTTTTGGGTGGGCGGTGGATGAATTATTTGTGGTACAAAAAGGTTTGCGGAGGGAATGAATGGTGCAAGCGGAGAATGGGGCAGCAGATTGACATTATTAGCTACGGGGTTATTGGCGTGTAGTGGGAGTGCTTGTGGCGGCGAAGGAGCAAAGCGGAATCCTGGTGGGATTAACGAGAAATAAGGTAGTACGGGGTTTAAAAACCGAGGATGGCGGATCTGGTACATTTATGTGTGCTTGTGGCGGATTAGGTGCTAGAGGAGCATTAACAAGTGCATTTAAAGGTGGTGAATGCAAAGGGCTGACTAAATACAACTGTCCCGGCATGCTCGACCTGCGAAGGAAATGATGATCTAACTGTAAACCATCGAAGTGCATTGTTGCTTCAAACAGTTGTCGGGCTCTATTTGGTGGGTTTAGTTGAGTTGGCATACCAAAGTTTCTTATGGGTGATGGAGTCGTATATTGAGGCTGTCGCTGCTCTTGCATGATGTTGTTTGCAACATGTGCATTATTAGCTACATTGGTTCTACTACTTGGTTCGTGCGGCTCATGGACAGGGAAGTTGATGTTAGCCTCAACTTGACCCTGTGTATTGAGATTAGAGTGTAAGTTTAAAGATTGAGTTGAAGGAGGACGTTGGACATTTGCTTGGTTGGATTGGGCGATAGAACCAGAAAAGTGCAAACTTGGTTCATTTGCAACATCTGCCATGTTCCCGGCCGGTGACGAACTAACCCAATCTTGAGCAAGTTTCTTGCTCTTGACTGAATTTCTTTCCGTAAAGAACTCGCTCATTTTGCCAGTACCAGACCCGTCTGCTGGTGATTTTGTCATCAACTCAATTTCCTCAAGGACTGCAGCAGCTACTTGCTTGCGATGATCCTCACCAAGTTGTTCAATTTCCAATTCTCGCAATGTCATTTGTTTTTCAATTTCAAGACGCTGTTTAGCAATGCGCAGCTTTGCCTCATGTTGTTTCTCAAGTTCCTCACTTTTAAGTTGTCATAGTTCTAAGTCTCGTTGACGCTGACTTGATCTTTTTGAGTAACACATATGTGAACCTGATCTTGAATGGTGAGAGGTATACTGCTCTGCTGTCTTTTTGTCTTGGACCAAATTGATATACCCTGGAGCAGCAGCAGTGAACTCGTCAGTTTTCTTTGTTACAGTCTCTAACCATTTTTCAAGGTTCTTACAGGCAGCATCTGGATCTTCAGTCTTTTGGGCCAGATCAAAGAGCTCTTCATTCTTATCAACTACTCTAGTAAAAGCATCCTTCCATTTCGCAATCAGACGTTCGACCTTAACTTTCCTGTCTTGCTTATCCACAGCATTGTTAATTTCACCATAGATGTTATTAAGTTCAGCCTCTAATTTTCCCTTGCACTATAAATTTTGTTGAATTTTTCCTGCAATGTTGCCATGATCTTAATTAAACAGGAACCAAAAGTTTAATTTGGTACTATTATAAAAGTACACACACACACACACACACACATACATACACAACATAAATGGGTTAAGTCGAACCTTTGTGTGACGGTTTGCCTAGCAAACCGCCAAAGAGCAAAGTTTTTTGTCGAGAACAATAGCACCCGGCGAAATAAAGAAAGAACGGTGAGCATAGAAAGCGCAACACGCGACAGAACGGGAGACGGGACGGATGGGAAGAGACGCCGAACAAGTAACGCACGACGCAACGGGAAACCGGACGGACGAACGGGAGCGTCGGGCAAACAGCGCACGATGAAGCGGGAAAACGATACGGTGGGGACGGAAACGTCGGGTGGACAGCGAATGACGAAGCGGGAAAACGATATAGACGGGACGGAAACGTCGAGCGGGTAGCGCGAGACGGATTGGAAAGCCGGGATAGCACGGGAGGGAGACGGTAAGCCTCAAGCGAGGAGGCGGGAAGAACAATGCTAGCAGACCACAGCAGCAAACTCAACCGAACAAACTAACCGTAACTCCAAAATAAAGTTAAGTCACACCCTAGAAGGAGGGAGAGAAGCTCCTGCCAGGTAAACTAGCACAAAACATTATGGGGCTTTATCTAGGGCATCAAAACTAAAAACCAAAACATCAAAACATCAAACAATTTACGCCAACGAAGAAATATAACTAAAATTCGATAGGATCAGGAAATTTACTAGCCGTAACTCCAGAACAAACTTAAGTCACACCCCAGAAAAACACTATACCCAGACAACAAAAGTGCATACTACCAAAATTACACAAGCTTCAACAAATTGCTAGCAAACGAGTATGGTGAAAGTCACAAAACAAACCAGCCGTAACTCCAGAATAAACTTACGTCACGCCCTAGCAAGGAACGAGACTAAACAACCAACCAGCATACCAGCAAAAAAAATTTACTACTGCAAAAACTCAACATATTACATCATACAACAGATAAACGGGGAATACAAAGAAACACGGCAAAATGGAAACAAAAAGACGGAAACGAAAACATGAAACCAGATAACCTGCGGAAAACGGACGGTAGTGATTAACTCAAAAAAATTGGGAGAGCGAAACGTTTAGTAAAGCGATATCGGAGAGGGCCAACCACAAACTAACCCGTAACTCGAACTCGTGAGTTAACTAAGTCACACCTCCAGTCAGCGGGTAGACTCCCACAACAACGCAAGACTACGTGACATTCAGGTTATTAAAAGCTTGAGTGAGTTCTGCCTCCTCGAACGCATGACTTTTGCGAAGCGTTTTACGACGGCGCTTGAAAAGTTTTATGACGGCGCTTGGATAACACGGTCGGGAGCGTGTTATCAAGGACTGGAGGTTGTTCTTATGCGCTAACACTATAGTGAGTGTTTTCAAGTAAAGCGCAGGCTTCTGATGTAACGCTCTGTACTCTTTAAGTAAACTACGATATTTCTGTTTACGTTTAGACACAATGTCTTTTACTATATGGATGGTAACTAGAGTCCTACGCTTGAGTTGATCGTAAATATCAGGAGTTCCCCCTCTGGGCCAATACACTATACCTTCTATGCGCTCCTGATACTTTCAAGCACTGCAATAAGCTGCAAAGGTGTTAAAGGCTTATTGTTGTTTTTGCGATGACGTCAAAGCGAATTGTTCACTACATCATGCCATATAACTAGCCTATTTTTATCACGAAAGAAGTGACTCAATTGGAACTGAGCAGTTTTTCGTACTTTCACCGCGTTAGGATTGAAAATGAGACCCGGTAATGCGTAAATTCCTTTTTAATAATGGTCTTGTAACGCTTGAGGCAAAGTCTTTATGGCGTGATGCAGTGAACTTGCAGCTAATATGAAAACCATATAATGTTTTTACAACATAACTGATGTGAGCTTTACTCAAACTCCCAACTTTGATGTTAAATGCACAATTTTCACGATTTTCCAAGAAGAGCGATTTTCCAGAGCGCTTATTGTGAAAAAAAAATCAGTTACCTGGTTTTTTTGTGAAGTTTGAAAAAGTTGGCCAAATTTGTTTCTTTTTTACGAAGTTTTAATCTATCTAACTACTATAAAAGTATGCTAGAATGATTGCATAGATTTTTTTCCAAGTTTTTCAAATTTGGTCAATTTTTTTAAATTTTTTTCTTTGCTTCTTGCATATAAGACGTTTATAGCCTTCTTAAAGCAATTCAGCGAGATATAACGCAATAATAAAATTATCGCAATTTTTTAACCGAAAATGTTCAATATTGATGTTTTTTTAAACAAAAAATATGTATGGGGTGGGTTATCGGTGACTGTTATTCGAAAGAAAATCAGCCTTCTGGGGCAATGGGTGCACTAGATTTGCCGGATAATTAATCAATTTATTGCTTCAAATTATCAAAAAATCACGTTCAAGTTTTTTCGGATAGTTCTTACAGATTTTTTTCGGCCTCTGAGCAGTCTCTGTTCGTCCTAGCATCAGTTTTCTCGTCAAACACCTTGAGAGCCATTCCTTGAGACATCCAGCTTTTGTTGAACTTCGCCACCACCTGGTCAGCCTCTCGTCCAATCATCAGTCGCGACCACGTACTAGTGAGTTATGCAACACTCGCACTCAACTATTGCGTAACTATAATTCACGCCTTGTCAGCGACATTACGTAATACAAATCTAGATCCGTCTTATCCAGGCACAATCAAATGCAATTATAAGTAACAAAGTTGTAAAGAACGAAAGTTAAGAAATACAGATGAACTGTCGGATAATAAAGAATTGACAGAAAATATCTATCCAAATAAAGTATGATTGAGATTAAATGAGCTAAGGTAATCTTAGCAAAGAGAGAGAGAGAGAGAGAGAGAGAGAGATCAAAAATTTCCAATTCCGATTGCAAATAATTGATGATTCCTTTCTGTCAGAGACGTATTCGCTCGTTGCAACTAAGAACAGCAAATTGCTATTCGCAGCACTGTGTAATTTTATCACAATTAGGCTAAAGAATTTCTCATGCCGGTCACGGCACCAAAAATAAAGCTGACAAAATGCAGTCTTTCGTAGCTTTCAATTCAGGTTATATCACGCATAAAGGCAACTTTTCTCTGTAAACTTTAAGGCAAAACAGAATATCGTAATGGCCCGGCAAGTCTATCTGTATTTGTTAGCAGGTATTTTGTCTGAGCGGATTTTCAGGTCAGATTGGTAACCGATACGTTTTTGAAACATAAAAATACTAAGCTTAAAAAGAGCGCAATCGATTTAGTATATTAGTAGGCTCAACGAAAATTATGTTAAACGAACTTTTTCTGAGCTTTCTATGCCAAATATAAGGCTTACTTAGTTAAGAAATATGACGTAATAATCTTTTCTTGCTTCG
Source organism: Convolutriloba macropyga (assembly GCF_964194025.1). Classification (NCBI taxonomy): domain Eukaryota; kingdom Metazoa; phylum Xenacoelomorpha; order Acoela; family Convolutidae; genus Convolutriloba; species Convolutriloba macropyga. The sequence continues at coordinate 22,450 of NW_027450933.1, forward strand.
TTCGCTTTATAGCGCATTCAAATAGATTGCTCATTTACGCGGTAACATCCTCCGGCCCGGAAAAAATGTTGGGAGGATCGGTACACGCTTAACAAACGGACGGACGTGCGATCCGGACGACGTGCATACGACGGCGGAGTGGGCGGCGCTGTCAGAGCCGTACCGAAGTTCTCCAATCCGAGCAGTTGGATAGTAACCCCTAGGGCTGCTTTCTTCAACGATCCAAACTAAATCACCGACCTTGAAGTGCTGCTCGTGAGGCGTCTGCCACTTAGATCTACGGTTCAGCGCAGGTACATACTCCTTAAGTCAAAGTGACCAGATTGCATTGGCGTAGGACTGCGCACGAGCGTACCGCTTACGATGATCGCACTCGTCGACCTCAACGATGGACGGAATTCCGGTTTCTTGGTTACCGAGTAGAAAATGATTAGGTGTTATTGCGCCTAGGTCGGAGGGATAGGCGCTTACGGGCGTTAAGGGACGTGAGTTTAGTGCGTATTCGACCAGACAAAAAGTATTGTTCAAAACCTCATCTGTGAGGCGACGCGTACCGAGGATAGTGTAGAGTACTCTTTTAAAACTACGAACTAACCTCTCCCAGATGCCACCTTGGTGTGGCGTACTGGGTGGAGTGAACCTCCACTTAATGCCCTTATACGCAAGTTCGGCGGCAATGTTAAGCGTATTCCATTTTTTCATACATTCACGGAGCTCTTTCTCCGCTCCAATGAAGTTCGTACCATTATCCGACCAAATCACAGCAGGAGTACCCTGACGGGGGACAAACCACTCCACTCCCATTACACAGGAACTAGTGTCCATGGACGGGACGACTTCAACATGGACAGCACTAGTGGTGAGACAAGTGAAGAGAAATTCCCACCTCTTCATGGTAGTCCGACGAACTGTGACGTAGAATGGGCCGAAGTAATCAACCCCGGTGTTGGTAAAGAGAGGAGACTGGTATGCGGGTCTCTTTTTTTGGAGGTCTGCCATGATCGTTGAATGGTTGCTGCACGGAACTTTCTACACAAGAAGCAGTTTGATTTGACGGAACGCAGTGTGGAACGTAGTTTAAGGATGGCATAACGTTCCTGTACTTTTGACCGTTAATAATCGATGCCCTGATGATGGTTCTTTAAATCAGTATGCCGCAGGAACAGTTTAACAAAGGTATGACGCGCATCCAGCACGATAGGATGCTTAGTGTCAATGTCAATTTCCACTGGCCGTCGGAGTCGACCAGAAGAACGGATGAGACCATGAAGCCCAATAAACGGAGTAAACTGAGCAATGCGGCTGCTGCTCTTAACGGATTTATGGTCAAGAAGATCCCTTCTTTCGGTATTTGTGGTGCAGAGCCGAATTTTGGTCTGGGTAGTCTGTACCCCTCTAGGCAACGCAGGTCAATCTGATCAAAGTTGGCTTGGATAGCGCACACCATCTTGGGTAATAGGTCAAATTTTCATTGACAATTTTCAGAAAAAATCTTTCAGATACGTGCGTGTTTGTGCGCTTATGTTTGCCCATTTTTATGTGAGTGGATGTGTACAGATGTATGACTATGCGTCGGCCAGTGTTAAGTGTGTGGGGGTGTGATTTTGTGTGTGTCATGTTGGCGTAAGGTCCCTTAACAGAAAATTAGCTGGAGTTAAACTTATCTGAATTATTACACCCTGCAGAAATTATATTGATTTTTATCCATAATTAGCAAAAATTGTATTCATTTTTATCCATAATTAGCAAAAATTATAATCATTTTTATCCATAATTAGCAAAAATTATATTCATTTTTATCCATAATTAGCAAAATGTTGTAAACTTTGATTTGTAATTCATAAACATTTTCCAAATGATTAAAAATATTTCATTATAATAAATATCATTTTTTAATGCACCAATAAACAAATAAAGGCAATCAAAATTATAGTTTTCAACAAATAATCTTTTATGGTTTGACTATGTCATCATCCAGCTTAGAGAATTTGAAAATAAGCAGAATCAAAGTTTAGAGCACTTGAAAACTCCCATGATCAAAAGTCAATATCCATTTTAAAACCGCTCCTAAAAAGTGACTCGTATTAGATTAAACTGAAAACAGTTTCTAAATTCTTTTCAAATTAAGATGGAATACCAAATCTTTCAAACAACTTTGTTCAAAGTTTGTCAAGAATTTTTATAACTGGGTTTTTTCTTCCCAACTATTGGTTTTCTGTCATTTGCGCCCCGCCTAGAACGTACTTTGATAAAACAAAAATTATGATGTAATTTTGTACACTGGGAGTGCCTGGAGAAATGAGATGCAAGAATGGAATAGTTTTAATTATTAAGCCAGATGTACAATCGTTAATCATTATTGAGCGACAGAACAATGAGACTAACTAACGGAAACAAAAATAGCAATTAGTGTAAAACTTTTCGAATCGTATGACTCAAATGACACTGGAAAATCAAAAAGTTTGCTAATAACTGAATGAACAAGATTTCAGCGACAATCGCTTTATGTTAAAGAAAAGCAAATTGGTTGAACAAACGTGAATAAAGAAATTTTCGACGAAATGATTAAATTTCATTGGTGAGATTTGTTTTGCGCAAGGTTTCACAAAAAAACGAGAGATTATCTGCACTAATCCCGTCGCGAGAAATTTCACTCAAAACAAAAACTTTGCATGAAAATTGGCCGAAAAATTGAAATTTCAGAAAATTAGCGTTGACTGGGCATAATCAGGAGCTCCTATGAAAATTTTTTTACTTAACACACTGCGCGCCACTGTCTCCTGAAACTCTCACCATATAAATTCATTTTGTTTTAATAAACAATGTTTAGGGTATTGCGATGAAGTTATCAGCGCTCCTATCGCGTAATTTCATGGCCTTTCAGCGCTTCTCTTTGCACTTTCTTACCAAACGTTCAATTTTGATGTGAGAAACAAAATTAAATTAAATGGTGATAATCTAAGGTTTAGAGCAAAAAAAATGGGGGGCATCCAGCGTTTTTCTGCGTATTCAGCGCATTTCTCATTTTTTAGCTCATTCAGCTCATTTCACATTTCGTACGAAATGTTTTGCTCAAACAGCGCTGAAATCTTGACCTGGGGTTGACCGTTTCCTTATTCGCGGTAAGATTACCCACTGCGACGCACCATGTGAATAAAATTTTTGTGTTCGATTGTTTTACTTTTCAATGTCGATACCATTTTTAAACATTTTCCTATGACTCATTTATCGTTTTGCAATTAACCAAATTTATCAAAAAATTATCAAAAGAAAATTTGTAACACCAAATTTGCAACAGTTTATTAAACAAGTATCCAGCTAGCAGTTTTTTATTTAGCTCCTGTAAGACTTTGAAAAAATTGGTTTTTTGTTGACCGTTTGAGAGACCTCAATTTGAAAATTATAAATCCAACAAATATAGTGTCCAAATTAGGCACTAAAAATTAACAAAGACGTCACTCCTGTAAACCTGACTTTTCCAAGAATTTTTTATTTAAAATATCAAGAACTTATTTCGAGTAGATTTAGTAGATTTTTATTTAAATTTTTCACAATATTTGAAATACAATCTTACAAAATAAACACAATAAACACAGATAACTTCAGAGGAATTCATTCGCATTAAGAGATGGGGGATCTATTTTATTTGCTTCAAGTGCAAGGACTTGTTTTTTGAGAATGAGGTAAGTTCGCTATTGTAATGAGAATAAGCTCATTGCTCAAGACCATGTTTGAATTTTTTGATTTGGAATTGTAGTCCCTGTTTAACCTATTTCCGCCAAAAAGTGCAAGCGCAAAACCGATTTATATTATGTAAAATGCAAATAAAATCTACTGGACAAATCGGGCGGAATTTTTTAGACGGCCAACCAAAACTTTTGTGAAATAAAGACCTACAGGACTACAATAATTAGATTAAATTTTGTTCGGGAGCAATAGAACTGTGCATTAATTGATTTGATTAATTCTTAATTTCTTTCATATGAGTTATGTTCAATGAGCTAAAAAATTATCTTTTGCAAGCCACAGAGAACAAGATATATATACATATATATATATATATATATATATATATATATATATATATATATATATATATATATATATATATATATATAGACGTGTGGCTCATTTATTTGTGTGTGTGGTGTTTCTTTCAAGTGCTTTTTGTTTTCCTTTGTTTCTGCTTTTGCAGAGAAATCTACCTTTAAATTATAAATGTGCATGGATCTTTACTTCTGAAACGTTGTTTTTATATGCTTGATTAATTATTTACTGATTGAAGCAGCATAATTTGAAAGTTAGATAGTTGCCGGAGGTTGGCGGCAGAGTAAATCAGCACTGAATCAGTATAGAGACATTCTGTTTTTAGGGTGGCCAATACTCTGTTCATGCCTCAATTTTTACGGGCCAGTCTTGATTTTTGAGTAACATTTAAGGCATGAAAATAAAATGCACAGCTTAATCTCCGCCAACAGGTTTTGAATTATATGCAATTTGAACTTTCGCGTGGGTACTTGTAACATTTATTTCACACAGCAAGTCGTAATCACTAAACTAAAATGTCTTTGTTGTAATTTCCTACAAACTAGCTTATATATAAATAGTGTGTGTACTACTATAGTAATTACTAGTTATAAGCTACAAAAGTATGATATTACTCTGCTCAGACTTAATTTTGAGGTATGGGTAATTTTCAGGCTGTACAGGATAAGTCTAGCCTGGGCTAGCTCAATGATCTCATAAAGAAGAAAAATTGCACACAATGAAATTCAAAATATTGTGGAAATGCAATGTTTCAGATATGAATTACGTTTTTACACTTGAAATGTTCTGTTTCATCGCTGAAATGCTCTGAAACTCAAGTCCGGGTGATAATAGCAAAAATGAGTCTACTTTTCAATTTTGAGAAAAAAAGAGGCGAAATGGATCGTATAAATTGAACAGAGGTCAATTGATAGTATAAATAATGCAAACATTACGAATAAATATAAATTAGTCCAAGTTGCTCTGTGTTGAGTAAATTTAATTGCTGGTCTTATATTTTCTGTCTTATAAATTAAAATTAATAAGAATTTTGTCAATCAATTTATTGATTTACTTATCCACATATTAGAATACAAAATGATTTTTGCTTTATAAATTTGAGCAAATTTGATCGAAAAGAAAAAAAAGTGGGGTCTGCTCTGTTTTGTAGTCATGCAATTTGTCTCAGCAAACTAATATCTGTAAAAATTTTTGTCATTTTTTTCATAAAGTCAATAATTCAGAAGTTTCATGTAGCCATCATTTAAGTGCAAGCACTTTAATTTTTGATATTTTTTCTGTAAATCAAACTTACCTTTTCCCAGTAGTAAATGTTGCTTATTGTAAAGATGATTTGAGAAACCAGATTTTTGAGAACCAGATTAACGAGAACGCAGATAACTTGAGAACCCATATTTTTGAGAACCCAGAATAATGAGAACACAGATAACTTGAGAACACAGATTATTGGAGAACCCAGATAATTTGAGAACCCAGATGAAGTCAAGGTTATCAGTGCAAAATTATTTTTAAAATTTCACTGATTGAGCTTAAATATGCTCAGCGATCATTCTTTTTCAAGCTATGGCGCTGTTCGGTACATTATTTTCATAAGTTTTGGCCTTTTGAGTTTAGTTCATACAAACTTTTGCAATTAATTTTAGTTTTTTTAAATACACTTAAACATTTATTATAAAAATTTATCGCATTATCACTTCTCTTCGGGCCTTATTTGAGCGTTCTTCCGCGCATCATAGAGCATTTGTTGGATCTATTCTGTTTCGCTCCCCTCAACCCCAGTGTTTTTTGTGACTTCCCATTTTGTGAG
>NW_027450934.1:0-5000 GCF_964194025.1 Convolutriloba macropyga
ATAAGGTTTGCAGCTATGTGAACCTAGAAACTGTAAAGGAGTTGAAAGAACTTAAAGGAATTGAAAGAGGCCTTGAGGTATATCCTCTTGGTAAAGACCCACAAAAGCTCACAAAAGTGGCTTCGAAGGGCAAAACTGGTTCATCCAAAACAATTGGAGAGCTTAAAGCAGAACCAATTCGAATGAAACACTATTGGTGAAACTTCATCATGAGAACGTCACAAGCTGATCACGCTCTATGATATGACTAGTATTATGTTGCTTCTAGTAGGCTAAGCGCAAGCCGAAACATCAACATGTGAAAGTCGTAGAATTTTGCAATCAAACTGTGGCTAGTACTGTGATGTTACTAGTAACCTGGTGTTCCGTCATATGGCCAAGAGAGCATTTGAAGGCGAAACTTCTGCATGGGAAAGCTGCATCATGATCAAAATTTTATATCGAGTATTATGTTGACGTTAGTAGGCCTTGGCCGAAAACGCAGCATGTGAAAGGTATAGATAAAAGTTATTGTTGCAGTCAGTACTGTGTAGTTACTAGTAGCTGGATTTAAGCTCAAAATGAGACACTGTTGGTGAAACTTCATCATGAGAATGTCACAAGCTGATCAAGCTCTATGATATGACTAGTATTATGTTGCTTCTAGTAGGCTAAGCGCAAGCCGAAACATCAACATGTGAAAGTCGTAGAATTTTGCGATCAAATTGTGGCTAGTACTGTGATGTTACTAGTAACCTTGTGTTACGTCATATGGCCAAGAGAGCATTTGAAGGCGAAACTTCTGCATGGGGAAGCTGCATCATGAACAAAAGTTTATATCGAGTATTATGTTGACATTAGTAGGCCCTGGCCGAAAGCGCAGCATGTGAAAGGTATAGATAAAAGTTATCGTTGCAGTCAGTACTGTGTAGTTACTAGTAGCTGGATTTAAGCTCGAAATGAGACACTGTTGGTGAAACTTCATCATGAGAACGTCACAAGCTGATCACGCTCCATGATATGACTAGTATTATGTTGCTTCTAGTAGGCTAAGCGCAAGCCGAAACATCAACATGTGAAAGTCGTAGAATTTTGCGATCAAATTGTGGCTAGTACTGTGATGTTACTAGTAACCTTGTGTTACGTCATATGGCCAAGAGAGCATTTGAAGGCGAAACTTCTGCATGGGGAAGCTGCATCATGAACAAAAGTTTATATCGAGTATTATGTTGACGTTAGTAGGCCCTGGCCGAAAGCGCAGCATGTGAAAGGTATAGATAAAAGTTAGCGTTGCAGTCAGTACTGTGTAGTTACTAGTAGCTGGATTTAAGCTCGAAATGAGACACTGTTGGTGAAACTTCATCATGAGAACGTCACAAGCTGATCACGCTCTATGATATGACTAGTATTATGTTGCTTCTAGTAGGCTAAGCGCAAGCCGAAACATCAACATGTGAAAGTCGTAGAATTTTGCAATCAAACTGTGGCTAGTACTGTGATGTTACTAGTAACCTTTTCTTACGTCATATGGCCAAGAGAGCATTTGAAGGCGAAACTTCTGCATGGGGAAGCTGCATCATGAACAAAAGTTTATATCGAGTATTATGTTGACGTTAGTAGGCCCTGGCCGAAAGCGCAGCATGTGAAAGGTATAGATAAAAGTTATCGTTGCAGTCAGTACTGTGTAGTTACTAGTAGCTGGATTTAAGCTCGAAGTGAGACACTGTTGGTGAAACTTCATCATGAGAACGTCACAAGCTGATCACGCTCTATGATATGACTAGTATTATGTTGCTTATAGTAGGCTAAGCGCAAGCCGAAACATCAACATGTGAAAGTCGTAGAATTTTGCGATCAAACTGTGGCTAGTACTTTGATGATGCTTGTAGCCAACCGAATTGGTTGAAAAGCCCAATAAGTAAGCTAACTTGGGAGAGCTTGTTGGAAACCAAATGCTACTAGATTGGTCCAAATACATCCTTCAACAGGGGATCACTTGGCTCGCTTTACGAAGAGGAGCACAGCTATATGTGTTAATTCGGTATGAATCGCAAGATTTGTTTACCGACCTCTCTAACGCAAAAGGCGGTCTCGGCTTCGGCTGTTGACTGCGTCCGATTCAGGGTTATATAACTCTCGATTGAACACATTGATGTTCTATTGTTGGTGCTTCCAATAAAATTGGAACACTTAAAGCAGAACCGATTCAAATAATAGCATTCTGATCAATGATTGCATTCCTTGATCAAGAACTGCTGGAGTCATTGTGATGGCGAATTTTCTTCATAAGAAAATTGCAAAGAGACGGAACTTAATGAGACTAGTATTATGTTGTTTCTAGTAAGCGGAAGCTGAAACAGCAACATGTGAAAATCAAGTTTTGTTCAATGATCTCGAGGCGATAAGTACTATGAAGCAACTAGTAGCCTAAGCATGACTCAGATTTGAGACAGTCAAAAAGACTGGCGAAACTTCTTCACATGAAAGTTACATAGAGAACTACAAATGTATACAGCGAGTATTATGTTGTTTCTAGTAGGCGAAAGCTGAAACATCAACATGTGAAAGTTGTCTGCAAACTGTAGAACGATATGTGATTAGTACTGTGCTGTTACTAGTAGCCAGTCTGACTGTAGAAGCCAAGACAAAGGGAAACTAATGCATCTGAAAAGGACAAGTTATGGAAAGGTATGCACGATAAGTATTATGTTGTTTCTAGTAAGCGGCAGCTGAAACATCAACATGTGAACGTCGTTGTGTACAGTAACCTAGAACTATATAGTCCTTAGTAACGTGCATTTACTAGTACCTGTAATTGGTATTCAGACTCAGGCAGTTTGGAATAGTTTGGCAAAGATGCACCAGAGAAAACTGGGATTTGATACAGAAATTGTTGAATACAAGTATTATGCTGCTTCTAGTAGGTTGAATCCGAAACATCAGCATGTGAAAATTGAAAACATTTCTGGTTCGAATTGTCACAAGTATTTGGTGATCTGAGTAGCCAAACTCACTACAACGCCAATTGAAGGCAAAAATTCTCAACGGGAAAAGCTATTCTCATTGAATGAGCTAACAAGACGAGTATTATGTTGCTTCTAGTAGGCGAAAGCCAAAACATCAACATGTGAAAGTCTTGCTGAACAAATTTAATGTTGTTGAGCTCAGTACCGTGTGAATTAGTAGCCATAATTGGCGAGCGAAAATTGAACTGGCGAAACTTCGTCTTTGGAAAATTGCAGATGCCGAGCACTTATTTTGCAACGAGTATTATGTTGACTGTAGTAAGCGAAAGCCGAAACAGCAACATGTGAAAGCTGTTGAAATTTGTGGTCATTTTGCAATAAGTACAAGGAGTGTAACTAGTAGCCAGGTCAAAATTTGGGATAAGAATGAGCAAAAATTCTGCATGAGAACAGTTGAAATTATGAAACTAAATTACAAAGACTAGTATTATGTTGTTTCGAGTACGCGAAAGCGGAAACATCAACATGTGAACGTTTGTAACGAAGTTTCGTTAATTTTCAGCCTAGTACTGAGCAAGAACGAGTAGCCTCATCTCCAATCCCACGCAAAATGTAGTGAAATATGTGAGTGAACCTTATTCACGGTGAGGGTTTCCCGAGGTCTGTATTGCAGCGAGTATTATGTTGCTTCTAGTAAGCGAAAGCTGAAACAACAACATTTGAAAGTTGGAATTAATGACTGAATGGAAACTTCGACCTGTGTTTGATAGTAGTAGCGAACAAAACTGCTGAATCGGTTTCTGTCTCATATTGGTCAGTGAACCAATTAAGAGACAATCAACTACATAACCTGAATTGGGCGAGAGAACCCCCTTAACTTAAGCATATCAGTAAGGGGAGGAAAAGAAATCAACTGAGAATCCCTTAGTAATGGCGAATGAACAGGGAAAAGCTCATCGGGAAGAGAAATGGCAACATTTCTCGGTGTCCGGTATGGTTTGATGCTAGACTGGTGAATTTGTCCTGATGTCTACTGGAAAGTAGCATCAAAGAAGGTGAAAATCCTGTAAAGGTCATTTTCGATACCAGTCATAATGGCTCATTCCTATGAGTAGAGTTGTTTGAAAGTGCAACTCGAAGCTGGAGATATGTCTCTCCAAAAGCTAATTATAAAGCGAGACCGATAGTAAACAAGTACCGTGAGGGAAAGTTGAAAAGCACTCTGAAGAGAGAGTGAAAAGTACGTGAAACTGTTGAAGGGGAACTGGAGTGAGCGTTACCATACTCAATGCCTTGATATTATATTCTCGGCTACCGAGTAGTGTAGTTGTCGTCTTTTGGCAAATCTTGTTAATGAATCGAGCAGAAGTTTTCCTCGGAATTCTTCTTGTTGATTCTAAACAAAATGAGATAAATTGATCTTGATTGCCTGTCTGACCTCAACTTCCTATTCAATGCTCTCTACAGCCCGTCTTGAAACACGGACCAAGGAGTGTGAGTTGCTTGCAAGTGTTGTCGCTCATTGAAAGCGCACACGCGAAATGAAAGTGAACAGTGTAATTTTTATGAATTGCACTACTTTGTGTGGTGAGGGCGCCGATTCGGTGTCCCGCAACCACGGACGGTTTTGCTCTTATTGCATGACTGATCCAGAGCAAGTAGCACACGACCCGAAAGATGGTGATCTATGCTTGGGCAGGGCGAAGCCACGGGAAACCATGGTGGAAGCCCGAAGCGGTTCTGACGTGCAAATCGATCGTCTGACCTGAGCATAGGGGCGAAAGACTAATCGAACCATCTAGTAGCTGGTTTCCTCCGAAGTTTCCCTCAGGATAGCAAAAGCTTGAGCAAGATTGAAAAATCTTCGCAAAGCAATTTCATCGGTTAAAGCGAATGATTAGAGGAATGGGGGAAAATTTTTCCTTCACCTATTCTCAAACTATAAATCGGTGAGATGTCCTTGTGACTTAATTGCACTTGGACTATGAATGCAAGCTTTTTGTGGGCCGCTTTTGGTAAGCAGAACCGGCGATGTGGGATGAACCAAAAGTTGGG
>NW_027450934.1:10000-17002 GCF_964194025.1 Convolutriloba macropyga
AGCTAGCTTGGGTTAGCTTGAGCTAGCTTGAGTTAGCTCGGGTTAGCTTGAGTTAGCTTGAGTTAGCTTTAGCTAGCTTGAGTTAGCTTGAGTTAGCTTGAGTTAGCTTGAGTTAGCTTTAGCTAGCTTGAGTTAGCTTGAACTAGCTTGAGTTAGCTTGAGCTAGCTTGAGTTAGCTTGAGTTAGCTTGAGTTAGCTTTAGCTAGCTTGAGTTAGCTTGAACTAGCTTTAGTTAGCTTGAGTTAGCTTGAGTTAGCTTGAGTTAGCTTGAGTTAGCTTGTCTTAGCTTTAGCTAGCTTGAGTTAGCTTGAACTAGCTTTAGCTACCTTGAGTTAGCTTGAGTTAGCTCGGGTTAGCTTGAGTTAGCTTGAGTTAGCTTGAGTTAGCTTTAGCTAGCTTGAGTTAGCTTGAGTTAGCTTGAGTTAGCTTGAACTAGCTTGAGTTAGCTTGAGTTAGCTTGAGTTAGCTTGAGTTAGCTTGAGTTAGCTTGAGTTAGCTTGTCTTAGCTTTAGCTAGCTTGAGTTAGCTTGAACTAGCTTTAGCTACCTTGAGTTAGCTTGAGTTAGCTCGGGTTAGCTTGAGTTAGCTTGAGTTAGCTTGAGTTAGCTTTAGCTAGCTTGAGTTAGCTTGAGTTAGCTTGAGTTAGCTTGAGTTAGCTTGAATTAGCTTGAGTTAGCTTGAGTTAGCTTTAGCTAGCTTGGGTTAGCTTGAGCTAGCTTGAGTTAGCTCGGGTTAGCTTGAGTTAGCTTGAGTTAGCTTTAGCTAGCTTGAGTTAGCTTGAGTTAGCTTGAGTTAGCTTGAGTTAGCTTTAGCTAGCTTGAGTTAGCTTGAACTAGCTTGAGTTAGCTTGAGCTAGCTTGAGTTAGCTTGAGTTAGCTTGAGTTAGCTTTAGCTAGCTTGAGTTAGCTTGAACTAGCTTGAGTTAGCTTGAGTTAGCTTGAGTTAGCTTGTCTTAGCTTTAGCTAGCTTGAGCTAGCTTGAACTAGCTTTAGCTACCTTGAGTTAGCTTGAGTTAGCTCGGGTTAGCTTGAGTTAGCTTGAGTTAGCTTGAGTTAGCTTTAGCTAGCTTGAGTTAGCTTGAGTTAGCTTGAGTTAGCTTGAACTAGCTTGAGTTAGCTTGAGTTAGCTTGAGTTAGCTTGAGTTAGCTTGAGTTAGCTTGTCTTAGCTTTAGCTAGCTTGAGTTAGCTTGAACTAGCTTTAGCTACCTTGAGTTAGCTTGAGTTAGCTCGGGTTAGCTTGAGTTAGCTTGAGTTAGCTTGAGTTAGCTTTAGCTAGCTTGAGTTAGCTTGAGTTAGCTTGAGTTAGCTTGAGTTAGCTTGAATTAGCTTGAGTTAGCTTGAGTTAGCTTTAGCTAGCTTGGGTTAGCTTGAGCTAGCTTGAGTTAGCTCGGGTTAGCTTGAGTTAGCTTGAGTTAGCTTTAGCTAGCTTGAGTTAGCTTGAGTTAGCTTGAGTTAGCTTGAGTTAGCTTTAGCTAGCTTGAGTTAGCTTGAACTAGCTTGAGTTAGCTTGAGCTAGCTTGAGTTAGCTTGAGTTAGCTTGAGTTAGCTTTAGCTAGCTTGAGTTAGCTTGAACTAGCTTGAGTTAGCTTGAGCTAGCTTGAGTTAGCTTGAGTTAGCTTGAGTTAGCTTTAGCTAGCTTGAGTTAGCTTGAACTAGCTTGAGTTAGCTTGAGTTAGCTTGAGTTAGCTTGAGTTAGCTTGTCTTAGCTTTAGCTAGCTTGAGCTAGCTTGAACTAGCTTTAGCTACCTTGAGTTAGCTTGAGTTAGCTCGGGTTAGCTTGAGTTAGCTTGAGTTAGCTTGAGTTAGCTTGAGCTAGCTTGAGTTAGCTTGAGTTAGCTTGAGTTAGCTTTAGCTAGCTTGAGTTAGCTTGAACTAGCTTGAGTTAGCTTGAGCTAGCTTGAGTTAGCTTGAGTTAGCTTGAGTTAGCTTTAGCTAGCTTGAGTTAGCTTGAACTAGCTTGAGTTAGCTTGAGTTAGCTTGAGTTAGCTTGAGTTAGCTTGTCTTAGCTTTAGCTAGCTTGAGCTAGCTTGAACTAGCTTTAGCTACCTTGAGTTAGCTTGAGTTAGCTCGGGTTAGCTTGAGTTAGCTTGAGTTAGCTTGAGTTAGCTTTAGCTAGCTTGAGTTAGCTTGAGTTAGCTTGAGTTAGCTTGAACTAGCTTGAGTTAGCTTGAGTTAGCTTGAGTTAGCTTGAGTTAGCTTGAGTTAGCTTGAGTTAGCTTGTCTTAGCTTTAGCTAGCTTGAGTTAGCTTGAACTAGCTTTAGCTACCTTGAGTTAGCTTGAGTTAGCTCGGGTTAGCTTGAGTTAGCTTGAGTTAGCTTGAGTTAGCTTTAGCTAGCTTGAGTTAGCTTGAGTTAGCTTGAATTAGCTTGAGTTAGCTTGAGTTAGCTTTAGCTAGCTTGGGTTAGCTTGAGCTAGCTTGAGTTAGCTCGGGTTAGCTTGAGTTAGCTTGAGTTAGCTTTAGCTAGCTTGAGTTAGCTTGAGTTAGCTTGAGTTAGCTTGAGTTAGCTTTAGCTAGCTTGAGTTAGCTTGAACTAGCTTGAGTTAGCTTGAGCTAGCTTGAGTTAGCTTGAGTTAGCTTGAGTTAGCTTTAGCTAGCTTGAGTTAGCTTGAACTAGCTTTAGTTAGCTTGAGTTAGCTTGAGTTAGCTTGAGTTAGCTTGAGTTAGCTTGTCTTAGCTTTAGCTAGCTTGAGTTAGCTTGAACTAGCTTTAGCTACCTTGAGTTAGCTTGAGTTAGCTCGGGTTAGCTTGAGTTAGCTTGAGTTAGCTTGAGTTAGCTTTAGCTAGCTTGAGTTAGCTTGAGTTAGCTTGAGTTAGCTTGAGTTAGCTTGAGTTAGCTTGAGTTAGCTTGTCTTAGCTTTAGCTAGCTTGAGTTAGCTTGAACTAGCTTTAGCTACCTTGAGTTAGCTTGAGTTAGCTCGGGTTAGCTTGAGTTAGCTTGAGTTAGCTTGAGTTAGCTTTAGCTAGCTTGAGTTAGCTTGAGTTAGCTTGAGTTAGCTTGAGTTAGCTTGAATTAGCTTGAGTTAGCTTGAGTTAGCTTTAGCTAGCTTGGGTTAGCTTGAGCTAGCTTGAGTTAGCTCGGGTTAGCTTGAGTTAGCTTGAGTTAGCTTTAGCTAGCTTGAGTTAGCTTGAGTTAGCTTGAGTTAGCTTGAGTTAGCTTTAGCTAGCTTGAGTTAGCTTGAACTAGCTTGAGTTAGCTTGAGCTAGCTTGAGTTAGCTTGAGTTAGCTTGAGTTAGCTTTAGCTAGCTTGAGTTAGCTTGAACTAGCTTGAGTTAGCTTGAGTTAGCTTGAGTTAGCTTGAGTTAGCTTGAGTTAGCTTGTCTTAGCTTTAGCTAGCTTGAGTTAGCTTGAACTAGCTTTAGCTACCTTGAGTTAGCTTGAGTTAGCTCGGGTTAGCTTGAGTTAGCTTGAGTTAGCTTGAGTTAGCTTTAGCTAGCTTGAGTTAGCTTGAGTTAGCTTGAGTTAGCTTGAACTAGCTTGAGTTAGCTTGAGTTAGCTTGAGTTAGCTTGAGTTAGCTTGAGTTAGCTTGTCTTAGCTTTAGCTAGCTTGAGTTAGCTTGAACTAGCTTTAGCTACCTTCAGTTAGCTTGAGTTAGCTCGGGTTAGCTTGAGTTAGCTTGAGTTAGCTTGAGTTAGCTTTAGCTAGCTTGAGTTAGCTTGAGTTAGCTTGAGTTAGCTTGAGTTAGCTTGAATTAGCTTGAGTTAGCTTGAGTTAGCTTTAGCTAGCTTGGGTTAGCTTGAGCTAGCTTGAGTTAGCTCGGGTTAGCTTGAGTTAGCTTGAGTTAGCTTTAGCTAGCTTGAGTTAGCTTGAGTTAGCTTGAGTTAGCTTGAGTTAGCTTTAGCTAGCTTGAGTTAGCTTGAGCTAGCTGAGTTAGCTTGAGTTAGCTAGCTTGAGCTTGAGCTAGCTAGCTAGCTTGAGCTTGAGCTAGCTAGCTCGCTTGAGCTTGAGCTTGAGCTAGCTAGCTTGAGCTTGAGCTAGCTAGCTAGCTTGAGCTTGAGCTTGAGCTAGCTGGCTTGAGCTTGAGCTAGCTAGCTTGAGCTTGAGCTAGCTAGCTAGCTAGCTTGAGCTTGAGCTTGAGCTAGCTAGCTAGCTTGAGCTAGCTATCTAGCTTGAGCTTGAGCTAGCTAGCTAGCTTGAGCTTGAGCTTGAGCTTGAGCTAGCTGGCTTGAGCTTGAGCTAGCTAGCTTGAGCTTGAGCTAGCTAGCTAGCTTGAGCTTGAGCTTGAGCTAGCTGGCTTGAGCTTGAGCTAGCTAGCTTGAGCTTGAGCTAGCTAGCTAGCTTGAGCTTGAGCTTGAGCTAGCTAGCTAGCTAGCTTGAGCTTGAGCTTGAGCTTGAGCTAGCTAGCTTGAGCTTGAGCTAGCTAGCTAGCTTGAGCTTGAGCTTGAGCTAGCTAGCTTGAGCTTGAGCTTGAGCTAGCTAGCTTGAGCTTGAGCTTGAGCTAGCTAGCTTGAGCTTGAGCTTGAGCTAGCTAGCTTGAGCTTGAGCTTGAGCTAGCTAGCTAGCTAGCTTGAGCTTGAGCTAGCTAGCTTGAGCTTGAGCTAGCTAGCTAGCTTGAGATTGAGCTTGAGCTAGCTGGCTTGAGCTTGAGCTAGCTAGCTTGAGCTTGAGCTAGCTAGCTTGAGCTTGAGCTAGCTAGCTAGCTTGAACTTGAGCTAGCTAGCTAGCTTGAGCTTGAGCTTGAGCTAGCTAGCTAGCTTGAGCTTGAGCTTGAGCTAGCTGGCTTGAGCTTGAGCTAGCTAGCTTGAGCTTGAGCTAGCTAGCTTGAGCTTGAGCTAGCTAGCTAGCTTGAACTTGAGCTAGCTAGCTAGCTTGAGCTTGAGCTAGCTAGCTAGCTTGAGCTTGAGCTAGCTAGCTAGCTTGAGCTTGAGCTTGAGCTAGCTAGCTTGAGCTTGAGCTTGAGCTAGCTAGCTAGCTTGAGCTTGAGCTAGCTAGCTTGAGCTTGAGCTAGCTAGCTTGAGCTTGAGCTAGCTAGCTAGCTTGAGCTTGAGCTAGCTAGCTAGCTTGAACTTGAGCTAGCTAGCTAGCTTGAGCTTGAGCTAGCTAGCTAGCTTGAGCTAGCTAGCTAGCTTGAGCTTGAGCTTGAGCTAGCTAGCTTGAGCTTGAGCTAGCTAGCTAGCTTGAGCTTGAGCTAGCTAGCTAGCTTGAGCTTGAGCTAGCTAGCTAGCTTGAGCTTGAGCTTGAGCTAGCTAGCTTGAGCTTGAGCTTGAGCTAGCTAGCTAGCTTGAGCTTGAGCTAGCTAGCTTGAGCTTGAGCTAGCTAGCTTGAGCTTGAGCTAGCTAGCAAGCTTGTGCTTGAGCTAGCTAGCTAGCTTGAGCTTGAGCTTGAGCTAGCTAGCTTGAGCTTGAGCTAGCTAGCTTGAGCTTGAGCTAGCTAGCTTGAGCTTGAGCTAGCTAGCAAGCTTGTGCTTGAGCTAGCTAGCTAGCTTGAGCTTGAGCTTGAGCTAGCTGGCTTGAGCTTGAGCTAGCTAGCTTGAGCTTGAGCTAGCTAGCTTGAGCTTGACCTAGCTAGCTAGCTTGAACTTG
Organism: Convolutriloba macropyga; assembly: GCF_964194025.1. Taxonomy (NCBI): domain Eukaryota; kingdom Metazoa; phylum Xenacoelomorpha; order Acoela; family Convolutidae; genus Convolutriloba; species Convolutriloba macropyga. The sequence goes on from NW_027450934.1 coordinate 15,524, forward strand.
AGCTAGCTAGCTAGCTTGAGCTTGAGCTAGCTAGCTAGCTTGAGCTTGAGCTAGCTAGCTAGCTTGAGCTTGAGCTTGAGCTAGCTAGCTTGAGCTTGAGCTTGAGCTAGCTAGCTAGCTTGAGCTTGAGCTAGCTAGCTTGAGCTTGAGCTAGCTAGCTTGAGCTTGAGCTAGCTAGCTAGCTTGAGCTTGAGCTAGCTAGCTAGCTTGAACTTGAGCTAGCTAGCTAGCTTGAGTTTGAGCTAGCTAGCTTGAGCTTGAGCTAGCTAGCTTGAGCTTGAGCTAGCTAGCTAGCTTGAACTTGAGCTAGCTAGCTAGCTTGAGCTTGAGCTAGCTAGCTAGCTTGAGCTTGAGCTAGCTAGCTAGCTTGAGCTTGAGCTTGAGCTAGCTAGCTTGAGCTTGAGCTTGAGCTAGCTAGCTAGCTTGAGCTTGAGCTAGCTAGCTTGAGCTTGAGCTAGCTAGCTTGAGCTTGAGCTAGCTAGCTAGCTTGAGCTTGAGCTAGCTAGCTAGCTTGAACTTGAGCTAGCTAGCTAGCTTGAGCTTGAGCTAGCTAGCTTGAGCTTGAGCTAGCTAGCTAGCTTGAGCTTGAGCTTGAGCTAGCTAGCTAGCTAGCTTGAGCTTGAGCTTGAGCTTGAGCTAGCTAGCTTGAGCTTGAGCTAGCTAGCTAGCTTGAGCTTGGGCTTGAGCTAGCTAGCTTGAGCTTGAGCTTGAGCTAGCTAGCTTGAGCTTGAGCTTGAGCTAGCTAGCTTGAGCTTGAGCTTGAGCTAGCTAGCTTGAGCTTGAGCTTGAGCTAGCTAGCTAGCTAGCTTGAGCTTGAGCTAGCTAGCTTGAGCTTGAGCTAGCTAGCTAGCTTGAGCTTGAGCTTGAGCTAGCTGGCTTGAGCTTGAGCTAGCTAGCTTGAGCTTGAGCTAGCTAGCTTGAGCTTGAGCTAGCTAGCTAGCTTGAACTTGAGCTAGCTAGCTAGCTTGAGCTTGAGCTTGAGCTTGAGCTAGCTAGCTAGCTTGAGCTTGAGCTTGAGCTAGCTGGCTTGAGCTTGAGCTAGCTAGCTTGAGCTTGAGCTAGCTAGCTTGAGCTTGAGCTAGCTAGCTAGCTTGAACTTGAGCTAGCTAGCTAGCTTGAGCTTGAGCTAGCTAGCTAGCTTGAGCTTGAGCTAGCTAGCTAGCTTGAGCTTGAGCTTGAGCTAGCTAGCTTGAGCTTGAGCTTGAGCTAGCTAGCTAGCTTGAGCTTGAGCTAGCTAGCTTGAGCTTGAGCTAGATAGCTTGAGCTTGAGCTAGCTAGCTAGCTTGAGCTTGAGCTAGCTAGCTAGCTTGAACTTGAGCTAGCTAGCTAGCTTGAGCTTGAGCTAGCTAGCTAGCTTGAGCTAGCTAGCTAGCTTGAGCTTGAGCTTGAGCTAGCTAGCTTGAGCTTGAGCTAGCTAGCTAGCTTGAGCTTGAGCTAGCTAGCTAGCTTGAGCTTGAGCTAGCTAGCTAGCTTGAGCTT
>NW_027450935.1:0-19037 GCF_964194025.1 Convolutriloba macropyga
CTTGAGTTAGCTTGAGTTAGCTCGGGTTAGCTTGAGTTAGCTTGAGTTAGCTTGAGTTAGCTTTAGCTAGCTTGAGTTAGCTTGAGTTAGCTTGAGTTAGCTTGAACTAGCTTGAGTTAGCTTGAGTTAGCTTGAGTTAGCTTGAGTTAGCTTGAGTTAGCTTGAGTTAGCTTGTCTTAGCTTTAGCTAGCTTGAGTTAGCTTGAACTAGCTTTAGCTACCTTGAGTTAGCTTGAGTTAGCTCGGGTTAGCTTGAGTTAGCTTGAGTTAGCTTGAGTTAGCTTTAGCTAGCTTGAGTTAGCTTGAGTTAGCTTGAGTTAGCTTGAGTTAGCTTGAATTAGCTTGAGTTAGCTTGAGTTAGCTTTAGCTAGCTTGGGTTAGCTTGAGCTAGCTTGAGTTAGCTCGGGTTAGCTTTAGCTAGCTTGAGTTAGCTTGAGTTAGCTTGAGTTAGCTTGAGTTAGCTTTAGCTAGCTTGAGTTAGCTTGAACTAGCTTGAGTTAGCTTGAGCTAGCTTGAGTTAGCTTGAGTTAGCTTGAGTTAGCTTTAGCTAGCTTGAGTTAGCTTGAACTAGCTTTAGTTAGCTTGAGTTAGCTTGAGTTAGCTTGAGTTAGCTTGAGTTAGCTTGTCTTAGCTTTAGCTAGCTTGAGTTAGCTTGAACTAGCTTTAGCTACCTTGAGTTAGCTTGAGTTAGCTCGGGTTAGCTTGAGTTAGCTTGAGTTAGCTTGAGTTAGCTTTAGCTAGCTTGAGTTAGCTTGAGTTAGCTTGAGTTAGCTTGAACTAGCTTGAGTTAGCTTGAGTTAGCTTGAGTTAGCTTGAGTTAGCTTGAGTTAGCTTGAGTTAGCTTGTCTTAGCTTTAGCTAGCTTGAGTTAGCTTGAACTAGCTTTAGCTACCTTGAGTTAGCTTGAGTTAGCTCGGGTTAGCTTGAGTTAGCTTGAGTTAGCTTGAGTTAGCTTTAGCTAGCTTGAGTTAGCTTGAGTTAGCTTGAGTTAGCTTGAGTTAGCTTGAATTAGCTTGAGTTAGCTTGAGTTAGCTTTAGCTAGCTTGGGTTAGCTTGAGCTAGCTTGAGTTAGCTCGGGTTAGCTTGAGTTAGCTTGAGTTAGCTTTAGCTAGCTTGAGTTAGCTTGAGTTAGCTTGAGTTAGCTTGAGTTAGCTTTAGCTAGCTTGAGTTAGCTTGAACTAGCTTGAGTTAGCTTGAGCTAGCTTGAGTTAGCTTGAGTTAGCTTGAGTTAGCTTTAGCTAGCTTGAGTTAGCTTGAACTAGCTTGAGTTAGCTTGAGTTAGCTTGAGTTAGCTTGTCTTAGCTTTAGCTAGCTTGAGCTAGCTTGAACTAGCTTTAGCTACCTTGAGTTAGCTTGAGTTAGCTCGGGTTAGCTTGAGTTAGCTTGAGTTAGCTTGAGTTAGCTTTAGCTAGCTTGAGTTAGCTTGAGTTAGCTTGAGTTAGCTTGAACTAGCTTGAGTTAGCTTGAGTTAGCTTGAGTTAGCTTGAGTTAGCTTGAGTTAGCTTGTCTTAGCTTTAGCTAGCTTGAGTTAGCTTGAACTAGCTTTAGCTACCTTGAGTTAGCTTGAGTTAGCTCGGGTTAGCTTGAGTTAGCTTGAGTTAGCTTGAGTTAGCTTTAGCTAGCTTGAGTTAGCTTGAGTTAGCTTGAGTTAGCTTGAGTTAGCTTGAATTAGCTTGAGTTAGCTTGAGTTAGCTTTAGCTAGCTTGGGTTAGCTTGAGCTAGCTTGAGTTAGCTCGGGTTAGCTTGAGTTAGCTTGAGTTAGCTTTAGCTAGCTTGAGTTAGCTTGAGTTAGCTTGAGTTAGCTTGAGTTAGCTTTAGCTAGCTTGAGTTAGCTTGAACTAGCTTGAGTTAGCTTGAGCTAGCTTGAGTTAGCTTGAGTTAGCTTGAGTTAGCTTTAGCTAGCTTGAGTTAGCTTGAACTAGCTTGAGTTAGCTTGAGCTAGCTTGAGTTAGCTTGAGTTAGCTTGAGTTAGCTTTAGCTAGCTTGAGTTAGCTTGAACTAGCTTGAGTTAGCTTGAGTTAGCTTGAGTTAGCTTGTCTTAGCTTTAGCTAGCTTGAGCTAGCTTGAACTAGCTTTAGCTACCTTGAGTTAGCTTGAGTTAGCTCGGGTTAGCTTGAGTTAGCTTGAGTTAGCTTGAGTTAGCTTGAGCTAGCTTGAGTTAGCTTGAGTTAGCTTGAGTTAGCTTTAGCTAGCTTGAGTTAGCTTGAATTAGCTTGAGTTAGCTTGAATTAGCTTGAGTTAGCTTGAGTTAGCTTGAATTAGCTTGAGTTAGCTTGAGTTAGCTCGGGTTAGCTTGAGTTTGACTTCATTAACCCAAGTTAGCTTGGGTTAACTTCATTAAGTTAGCTTGAACTAGCTTGAGTTAGCTTGAGTTAGCTTGAGTTAGCTTGAGTTAGCTTGAGTTAGCTTGTCTTAGCTTTAGCTAGCTTGAGTTAGCTTGAACTAGCTTTAGCTACCTTGAGTTAGCTTGAGTTAGCTCGGGTTAGCTTGAGTTAGCTTGAGTTAGCTTGAGTTAGCTTTAGCTAGCTTGAGTTAGCTTGAGTTAGCTTGAGTTAGCTTGAGTTAGCTTGAATTAGCTTGAGTTAGCTTGAGTTAGCTTTAGCTAGCTTGGGTTAGCTTGAGCTAGCTTGAGTTAGCTCGGGTTAGCTTGAGTTAGCTTGAGTTAGCTTTAGCTAGCTTGAGTTAGCTTGAGTTAGCTTGAGTTAGCTTGAGTTAGCTTTAGCTAGCTTGAGTTAGCTTGAACTAGCTTGAGTTAGCTTGAGCTAGCTTGAGTTAGCTTGAGTTAGCTTGAGTTAGCTTTAGCTAGCTTGAGTTAGCTTGAACTAGCTTTAGTTAGCTTGAGTTAGCTTGAGTTAGCTTGAGTTAGCTTGAGTTAGCTTGTCTTAGCTTTAGCTAGCTTGAGTTAGCTTGAACTAGCTTTAGCTACCTTGAGTTAGCTTGAGTTAGCTCGGGTTAGCTTGAGTTAGCTTGAGTTAGCTTGAGTTAGCTTTAGCTAGCTTGAGTTAGCTTGAGTTAGCTTGAGTTAGCTTGAACTAGCTTGAGTTAGCTTGAGTTAGCTTGAGTTAGCTTGAGTTAGCTTGAGTTAGCTTGAGTTAGCTTGTCTTAGCTTTAGCTAGCTTGAGTTAGCTTGAACTAGCTTTAGCTACCTTGAGTTAGCTTGAGTTAGCTCGGGTTAGCTTGAGTTAGCTTGAGTTAGCTTGAGTTAGCTTTAGCTAGCTTGAGTTAGCTTGAGTTAGCTTGAGTTAGCTTGAGTTAGCTTGAATTAGCTTGAGTTAGCTTGAGTTAGCTTTAGCTAGCTTGGGTTAGCTTGAGCTAGCTTGAGTTAGCTCGGGTTAGCTTTAGCTAGCTTGAGTTAGCTTGAGTTAGCTTGAGTTAGCTTGAGTTAGCTTTAGCTAGCTTGAGTTAGCTTGAACTAGCTTGAGTTAGCTTGAGCTAGCTTGAGTTAGCTTGAGTTAGCTTGAGTTAGCTTTAGCTAGCTTGAGTTAGCTTGAACTAGCTTTAGTTAGCTTGAGTTAGCTTGAGTTAGCTTGAGTTAGCTTGAGTTAGCTTGTCTTAGCTTTAGCTAGCTTGAGTTAGCTTGAACTAGCTTTAGCTACCTTGAGTTAGCTTGAGTTAGCTCGGGTTAGCTTGAGTTAGCTTGAGTTAGCTTGAGTTAGCTTTAGCTAGCTTGAGTTAGCTTGAGTTAGCTTGAGTTAGCTTGAACTAGCTTGAGTTAGCTTGAGTTAGCTTGAGTTAGCTTGAGTTAGCTTGAGTTAGCTTGAGTTAGCTTGTCTTAGCTTTAGCTAGCTTGAGTTAGCTTGAACTAGCTTTAGCTACCTTGAGTTAGCTTGAGTTAGCTCGGGTTAGCTTGAGTTAGCTTGAGTTAGCTTGAGTTAGCTTTAGCTAGCTTGAGTTAGCTTGAGTTAGCTTGAGTTAGCTTGAGTTAGCTTGAATTAGCTTGAGTTAGCTTGAGTTAGCTTTAGCTAGCTTGGGTTAGCTTGAGCTAGCTTGAGTTAGCTCGGGTTAGCTTGAGTTAGCTTGAGTTAGCTTTAGCTAGCTTGAGTTAGCTTGAGTTAGCTTGAGTTAGCTTGAGTTAGCTTTAGCTAGCTTGAGTTAGCTTGAACTAGCTTGAGTTAGCTTGAGCTAGCTTGAGTTAGCTTGAGTTAGCTTGAGTTAGCTTTAGCTAGCTTGAGTTAGCTTGAACTAGCTTGAGTTAGCTTGAGTTAGCTTGAGTTAGCTTGTCTTAGCTTTAGCTAGCTTGAGCTAGCTTGAACTAGCTTTAGCTACCTTGAGTTAGCTTGAGTTAGCTCGGGTTAGCTTGAGTTAGCTTGAGTTAGCTTGAGTTAGCTTTAGCTAGCTTGAGTTAGCTTGAGTTAGCTTGAGTTAGCTTGAACTAGCTTGAGTTAGCTTGAGTTAGCTTGAGTTAGCTTGAGTTAGCTTGAGTTAGCTTGTCTTAGCTTTAGCTAGCTTGAGTTAGCTTGAACTAGCTTTAGCTACCTTGAGTTAGCTTGAGTTAGCTCGGGTTAGCTTGAGTTAGCTTGAGTTAGCTTGAGTTAGCTTTAGCTAGCTTGAGTTAGCTTGAGTTAGCTTGAGTTAGCTTGAGTTAGCTTGAATTAGCTTGAGTTAGCTTGAGTTAGCTTTAGCTAGCTTGGGTTAGCTTGAGCTAGCTTGAGTTAGCTCGGGTTAGCTTGAGTTAGCTTGAGTTAGCTTTAGCTAGCTTGAGTTAGCTTGAGTTAGCTTGAGTTAGCTTGAGTTAGCTTTAGCTAGCTTGAGTTAGCTTGAACTAGCTTGAGTTAGCTTGAGCTAGCTTGAGTTAGCTTGAGTTAGCTTGAGTTAGCTTTAGCTAGCTTGAGTTAGCTTGAACTAGCTTGAGTTAGCTTGAGCTAGCTTGAGTTAGCTTGAGTTAGCTTGAGTTAGCTTTAGCTAGCTTGAGTTAGCTTGAACTAGCTTGAGTTAGCTTGAGTTAGCTTGAGTTAGCTTGAGTTAGCTTGTCTTAGCTTTAGCTAGCTTGAGCTAGCTTGAACTAGCTTTAGCTACCTTGAGTTAGCTTGAGTTAGCTCGGGTTAGCTTGAGTTAGCTTGAGTTAGCTTGAGTTAGCTTGAGCTAGCTTGAGTTAGCTTGAGTTAGCTTGAGTTAGCTTTAGCTAGCTTGAGTTAGCTTGAACTAGCTTGAGTTAGCTTGAGCTAGCTTGAGTTAGCTTGAGTTAGCTTGAGTTAGCTTTAGCTAGCTTGAGTTAGCTTGAACTAGCTTGAGTTAGCTTGAGTTAGCTTGAGTTAGCTTGAGTTAGCTTGTCTTAGCTTTAGCTAGCTTGAGCTAGCTTGAACTAGCTTTAGCTACCTTGAGTTAGCTTGAGTTAGCTCGGGTTAGCTTGAGTTAGCTTGAGTTAGCTTGAGTTAGCTTTAGCTAGCTTGAGTTAGCTTGAGTTAGCTTGAGTTAGCTTGAACTAGCTTGAGTTAGCTTGAGTTAGCTTGAGTTAGCTTGAGTTAGCTTGAGTTAGCTTGAGTTAGCTTGTCTTAGCTTTAGCTAGCTTGAGTTAGCTTGAACTAGCTTTAGCTACCTTGAGTTAGCTTGAGTTAGCTCGGGTTAGCTTGAGTTAGCTTGAGTTAGCTTGAGTTAGCTTTAGCTAGCTTGAGTTAGCTTGAGTTAGCTTGAGTTAGCTTGAGTTAGCTTGAATTAGCTTGAGTTAGCTTGAGTTAGCTTTAGCTAGCTTGGGTTAGCTTGAGCTAGCTTGAGTTAGCTCGGGTTAGCTTGAGTTAGCTTGAGTTAGCTTTAGCTAGCTTGAGTTAGCTTGAGTTAGCTTGAGTTAGCTTGAGTTAGCTTTAGCTAGCTTGAGTTAGCTTGAACTAGCTTGAGTTAGCTTGAGCTAGCTTGAGTTAGCTTGAGTTAGCTTGAGTTAGCTTTAGCTAGCTTGAGTTAGCTTGAACTAGCTTTAGTTAGCTTGAGTTAGCTTGAGTTAGCTTGAGTTAGCTTGAGTTAGCTTGTCTTAGCTTTAGCTAGCTTGAGTTAGCTTGAACTAGCTTTAGCTACCTTGAGTTAGCTTGAGTTAGCTCGGGTTAGCTTGAGTTAGCTTGAGTTAGCTTGAGTTAGCTTTAGCTAGCTTGAGTTAGCTTGAGTTAGCTTGAGTTAGCTTGAGTTAGCTTGAGTTAGCTTGAGTTAGCTTGTCTTAGCTTTAGCTAGCTTGAGTTAGCTTGAACTAGCTTTAGCTACCTTGAGTTAGCTTGAGTTAGCTCGGGTTAGCTTGAGTTAGCTTGAGTTAGCTTGAGTTAGGTTTAGCTAGCTTGAGTTAGCTTGAGTTAGCTTGAGTTAGCTTGAGTTAGCTTGAATTAGCTTGAGTTAGCTTGAGTTAGCTTTAGCTAGCTTGGGTTAGCTTGAGCTAGCTTGAGTTAGCTCGGGTTAGCTTGAGTTAGCTTGAGTTAGCTTTAGCTAGCTTGAGTTAGCTTGAGTTAGCTTGAGTTAGCTTGAGTTAGCTTTAGCTAGCTTGAGTTAGCTTGAACTAGCTTGAGTTAGCTTGAGCTAGCTTGAGTTAGCTTGAGTTAGCTTGAGTTAGCTTTAGCTAGCTTGAGTTAGCTTGAACTAGCTTGAGTTAGCTTGAGTTAGCTTGAGTTAGCTTGAGTTAGCTTGAGTTAGCTTGTCTTAGCTTTAGCTAGCTTGAGTTAGCTTGAACTAGCTTTAGCTACCTTGAGTTAGCTTGAGTTAGCTCGGGTTAGCTTGAGTTAGCTTGAGTTAGCTTGAGTTAGCTTTAGCTAGCTTGAGTTAGCTTGAGTTAGCTTGAGTTAGCTTGAACTAGCTTGAGTTAGCTTGAGTTAGCTTGAGTTAGCTTGAGTTAGCTTGAGTTAGCTTGTCTTAGCTTTAGCTAGCTTGAGTTAGCTTGAACTAGCTTTAGCTACCTTCAGTTAGCTTGAGTTAGCTCGGGTTAGCTTGAGTTAGCTTGAGTTAGCTTGAGTTAGCTTTAGCTAGCTTGAGTTAGCTTGAGTTAGCTTGAGTTAGCTTGAGTTAGCTTGAATTAGCTTGAGTTAGCTTGAGTTAGCTTTAGCTAGCTTGGGTTAGCTTGAGCTAGCTTGAGTTAGCTCGGGTTAGCTTGAGTTAGCTTGAGTTAGCTTTAGCTAGCTTGAGTTAGCTTGAGTTAGCTTGAGTTAGCTTGAGTTAGCTTTAGCTAGCTTGAGTTAGCTTGAGCTAGCTGAGTTAGCTTGAGTTAGCTAGCTTGAGCTTGAGCTAGCTAGCTAGCTTGAGCTTGAGCTAGCTAGCTCGCTTGAGCTTGAGCTTGAGCTAGCTAGCTTGAGCTTGAGCTAGCTAGCTAGCTTGAGCTTGAGCTTGAGCTAGCTGGCTTGAGCTTGAGCTAGCTAGCTTGAGCTTGAGCTAGCTAGCTAGCTAGCTTGAGCTTGAGCTTGAGCTAGCTAGCTAGCTTGAGCTAGCTATCTAGCTTGAGCTTGAGCTAGCTAGCTAGCTTGAGCTTGAGCTTGAGCTTGAGCTAGCTGGCTTGAGCTTGAGCTAGCTAGCTTGAGCTTGAGCTAGCTAGCTAGCTTGAGCTTGAGCTTGAGCTAGCTGGCTTGAGCTTGAGCTAGCTAGCTTGAGCTTGAGCTAGCTAGCTAGCTTGAGCTTGAGCTTGAGCTAGCTAGCTAGCTAGCTTGAGCTTGAGCTTGAGCTTGAGCTAGCTAGCTTGAGCTTGAGCTAGCTAGCTAGCTTGAGCTTGAGCTTGAGCTAGCTAGCTTGAGCTTGAGCTTGAGCTAGCTAGCTTGAGCTTGAGCTTGAGCTAGCTAGCTTGAGCTTGAGCTTGAGCTAGCTAGCTTGAGCTTGAGCTTGAGCTAGCTAGCTAGCTAGCTTGAGCTTGAGCTAGCTAGCTTGAGCTTGAGCTAGCTAGCTAGCTTGAGATTGAGCTTGAGCTAGCTGGCTTGAGCTTGAGCTAGCTAGCTTGAGCTTGAGCTAGCTAGCTTGAGCTTGAGCTAGCTAGCTAGCTTGAACTTGAGCTAGCTAGCTAGCTTGAGCTTGAGCTTGAGCTAGCTAGCTAGCTTGAGCTTGAGCTTGAGCTAGCTGGCTTGAGCTTGAGCTAGCTAGCTTGAGCTTGAGCTAGCTAGCTTGAGCTTGAGCTAGCTAGCTAGCTTGAACTTGAGCTAGCTAGCTAGCTTGAGCTTGAGCTAGCTAGCTAGCTTGAGCTTGAGCTAGCTAGCTAGCTTGAGCTTGAGCTTGAGCTAGCTAGCTTGAGCTTGAGCTTGAGCTAGCTAGCTAGCTTGAGCTTGAGCTAGCTAGCTTGAGCTTGAGCTAGCTAGCTTGAGCTTGAGCTAGCTAGCTAGCTTGAGCTTGAGCTAGCTAGCTAGCTTGAACTTGAGCTAGCTAGCTAGCTTGAGCTTGAGCTAGCTAGCTAGCTTGAGCTAGCTAGCTAGCTTGAGCTTGAGCTTGAGCTAGCTAGCTTGAGCTTGAGCTAGCTAGCTAGCTTGAGCTTGAGCTAGCTAGCTAGCTTGAGCTTGAGCTAGCTAGCTAGCTTGAGCTTGAGCTTGAGCTAGCTAGCTTGAGCTTGAGCTTGAGCTAGCTAGCTAGCTTGAGCTTGAGCTAGCTAGCTTGAGCTTGAGCTAGCTAGCTTGAGCTTGAGCTAGCTAGCAAGCTTGTGCTTGAGCTAGCTAGCTAGCTTGAGCTTGAGCTTGAGCTAGCTAGCTTGAGCTTGAGCTAGCTAGCTTGAGCTTGAGCTAGCTAGCTTGAGCTTGAGCTAGCTAGCAAGCTTGTGCTTGAGCTAGCTAGCTAGCTTGAGCTTGAGCTTGAGCTAGCTGGCTTGAGCTTGAGCTAGCTAGCTTGAGCTTGAGCTAGCTAGCTTGAGCTTGACCTAGCTAGCTAGCTTGAACTTGAGCTAGCTAGCTAGCTTGAGCTTGAGCTAGCTAGCTAGCTTGAGCTTGAGCTAGCTAGCTAGCTTGAGCTTGAGCTTGAGCTAGCTAGCTTGAGCTTGAGCTTGAGCTAGCTAGCTAGCTTGAGCTTGAGCTAGCTAGCTTGAGCTTGAGCTAGCTAGCTTGAGCTTGAGCTAGCTAGCTAGCTTGAGCTTGAGCTAGCTAGCTAGCTTGAACTTGAGCTAGCTAGCTAGCTTGAGTTTGAGCTAGCTAGCTTGAGCTTGAGCTAGCTAGCTTGAGCTTGAGCTAGCTAGCTAGCTTGAACTTGAGCTAGCTAGCTAGCTTGAGCTTGAGCTAGCTAGCTAGCTTGAGCTTGAGCTAGCTAGCTAGCTTGAGCTTGAGCTTGAGCTAGCTAGCTTGAGCTTGAGCTTGAGCTAGCTAGCTAGCTTGAGCTTGAGCTAGCTAGCTTGAGCTTGAGCTAGCTAGCTTGAGCTTGAGCTAGCTAGCTAGCTTGAGCTTGAGCTAGCTAGCTAGCTTGAACTTGAGCTAGCTAGCTAGCTTGAGCTTGAGCTAGCTAGCTTGAGCTTGAGCTAGCTAGCTAGCTTGAGCTTGAGCTTGAGCTAGCTAGCTAGCTAGCTTGAGCTTGAGCTTGAGCTTGAGCTAGCTAGCTTGAGCTTGAGCTAGCTAGCTAGCTTGAGCTTGGGCTTGAGCTAGCTAGCTTGAGCTTGAGCTTGAGCTAGCTAGCTTGAGCTTGAGCTTGAGCTAGCTAGCTTGAGCTTGAGCTTGAGCTAGCTAGCTTGAGCTTGAGCTTGAGCTAGCTAGCTAGCTAGCTTGAGCTTGAGCTAGCTAGCTTGAGCTTGAGCTAGCTAGCTAGCTTGAGCTTGAGCTTGAGCTAGCTGGCTTGAGCTTGAGCTAGCTAGCTTGAGCTTGAGCTAGCTAGCTTGAGCTTGAGCTAGCTAGCTAGCTTGAACTTGAGCTAGCTAGCTAGCTTGAGCTTGAGCTTGAGCTTGAGCTAGCTAGCTAGCTTGAGCTTGAGCTTGAGCTAGCTGGCTTGAGCTTGAGCTAGCTAGCTTGAGCTTGAGCTAGCTAGCTTGAGCTTGAGCTAGCTAGCTAGCTTGAACTTGAGCTAGCTAGCTAGCTTGAGCTTGAGCTAGCTAGCTAGCTTGAGCTTGAGCTAGCTAGCTAGCTTGAGCTTGAGCTTGAGCTAGCTAGCTTGAGCTTGAGCTTGAGCTAGCTAGCTAGCTTGAGCTTGAGCTAGCTAGCTTGAGCTTGAGCTAGATAGCTTGAGCTTGAGCTAGCTAGCTAGCTTGAGCTTGAGCTAGCTAGCTAGCTTGAACTTGAGCTAGCTAGCTAGCTTGAGCTTGAGCTTGAGCTAGCTAGCTTGAGCTTGAGCTAGCTAGCTAGCTTGAGCTTGAGCTAGCTAGCTAGCTTGAGCTTGAGCTAGCTAGCTAGCTTGAGCTTGAGCTTGAGCTAGCTAGCTTGAGCTTGAGCTTGAGCTAGCTAGCTAGCTTGAGCTTGAGCTAGCTAGCTTGAGCTTGAGCTAGCTAGCTTGAGCTTGAGCTAGCTAGCAAGCTTGTGCTTGAGCTAGCTAGCTAGCTTGAGCTTGAGCTTGAGCTAGCTAGCTTGAGCTTGAGCTAGCTAGCTTGAGCTTGAGCTAGCTAGCTTGAGCTTGAGCTAGCTAGCAAGCTTGTGCTTGAGCTAGCTAGCTAGCTTGAGCTTGAGCTTGAGCTAGCTGGCTTGAGCTTGAGCTAGCTAGCTTGAGCTTGAGCTAGCTAGCTTGAGCTTGAGCTAGCTAGCTAGCTTGAACTTGAGCTAGCTAGCTAGCTTGAGCTTGAGCTAGCTAGCTAGCTTGAGCTTGAGCTAGCTAGCTAGCTTGAGCTTGAGCTTGAGCTAGCTAGCTTGAGCTTGAGCTTGAGCTAGCTAGCTAGCTTGAGCTTGAGCTAGCTAGCTTGAGCTTGAGCTAGCTAGCTTGAGCTTGAGCTAGCTAGCTAGCTTGAGCTTGAGCTAGCTAGCTAGCTTGAACTTGAGCTAGCTAGCTAGCTTGAGTTTGAGCTAGCTAGCTTGAGCTTGAGCTAGCTAGCTTGAGCTTGAGCTAGCTAGCTAGCTTGAACTTGAGCTAGCTAGCTAGCTTGAGCTTGAGCTAGCTAGCTAGCTTGAGCTTGAGCTAGCTAGCTAGCTTGAGCTTGAGCTTGAGCTAGCTAGCTTGAGCTTGAGCTTGAGCTAGCTAGCTAGCTTGAGCTTGAGCTAGCTAGCTTGAGCTTGAGCTAGCTAGCTTGAGCTTGAGCTAGCTAGCTAGCTTGAGCTTGAGCTAGCTAGCTAGCTTGAACTTGAGCTAGCTAGCTAGCTTGAGCTTGAGCTAGCTAGCTAGCTTGAGCTAGCTAGCTAGCTTGAGCTTGAGCTTGAGCTTGAGCTAGCTAGCTTGAGCTTGAGCTAGCTAGCTAGCTTGAGCTTGAGCTAGCTAGCTAGCTTGAGCTTGAGCTAGCTAGCTAGCTTGAGCTTGAGCTTGAGCTAGCTAGCTTGAGCTTGAGCTAGCTAGCTAGCTTGAGCTTGAGCTAGCTAGCTAGCTTGAGCTTGAGCTTGAGCTAGCTAGCTTGAGCTTGAGCTTGAGCTAGCTAGCTAGCTTGAGCTTGAGCTAGCTAGCTTGAGCTTGAGCTAGCTAGCTTGAGCTTGAGCTAGCTAGCTAGCTTGTGCTTGAGCTAGCTAGCTAGCTTGAGCTTGAGCTTGAGCTAGCTGGCTTGAGCTTGAGCTAGCTAGCTTGAGCTTGAGCTAGCTAGCTTGAGCTTGAGCTAGCTAGCTAGCTTGAACTTGAGCTAGCTAGCTAGCTTGAGCTTGAGCTAGCTAGCTAGCTTGAGCTTGAGCTAGCTAGCTAGCTTGAGCTTGAGCTTGAGCTAGCTAGCTTGAGCTTGAGCTTGAGCTAGCTAGCTAGCTTGAGCTTGAGCTAGCTAGCTTGAGCTTGAGCTAGCTAGCTTGAGCTTGAGCTAGCTAGCTAGCTTGAGCTTGAGCTAGCTAGCTAGCTTGAACTTGAGCTAGCTAGCTAGCTTGAGCTTGAGCTAGCTAGCTAGCTTGAGCTAGCTAGCTAGCTTGAGCTTGAGCTTGAGCTAGCTAGCTTGAGCTTGAGCTAGCTAGCTAGCTTGAGCTTGAGCTAGCTAGCTAGCTTGAGCTTGAGCCAGCTAGCTAGCTTGAGCTTGAGCTTGAGCTAGCTAGCTTGAGCTTGAGCTTGAGCTAGCTAGCTAGCTTGAGCTTGAGCTAGCTAGCTTGAGCTTGAGCTAGCTAGCTTGAGCTTGAGCTAGCTAGCAAGCTTGTGCTTGAGCTAGCTAGCTAGCTTGAGCTTGAGCTTGAGCTAGCTAGCTTGAGCTTGAGCTAGCTAGCTTGAGCTTGAGCTAGCTAGCTTGAGCTTGAGCTAGCTAGCAAGCTTGTGCTTGAGCTAGCTAGCTAGCTTGAGCTTGAGCTTGAGCTAGCTGGCTTGAGCTTGAGCTAGCTAGCTTGAGCTTGAGCTAGCTAGCTTGAGCTTGAGCTAGCTAGCTAGCTTGAACTTGAGCTAGCTAGCTAGCTTGAGCTTGAGCTAGCTAGCTAGCTTGAGCTTGAGCTAGCTAGCTAGCTTGAGCTTGAGCTTGAGCTAGCTAGCTTGAGCTTGAGCTTGAGCTAGCTAGCTAGCTGGAGCTTGAGCTAGCTAGCTTGAGCTTGAGCTAGCTAGCTTGAGCTTGAGCTAGCTAGCTAGCTTGAGCTTGAGCTAGCTAGCTAGCTTGAACTTGAGCTAGCTAGCTAGCTTGAGTTTGAGCTAGCTAGCTTGAGCTTGAGCTAGCTAGCTTGAGCTTGAGCTAGCTAGCTAGCTTGAACTTGAGCTAGCTAGCTAGCTTGAGCTTGAGCTAGCTAGCTAGCTTGAGCTTGAGCTAGCTAGCTAGCTTGAGCTTGAGCTTGAGCTAGCTAGCTTGAGCTTGAGCTTGAGCTAGCTAGCTAGCTTGAGCTTGAGCTAGCTAGCTTGAGCTTGAGCTAGCTAGCTTGAGCTTGAGCTAGCTAGCTAGCTTGAGCTTGAGCTAGCTAGCTAGCTTGAACTTGAGCTAGCTAGCTAGCTTGAGCTTGAGCTAGCTAGCTAGCTTGAGCTAGCTAGCTAGCTTGAGCTTGAGCTTGAGCTTGAGCTAGCTAGCTTGAGCTTGAGCTAGCTAGCTAGCTTGAGCTTGAGCTAGCTAGCCAGCTTGAGCTTGAGCTAGCTAGCTAGCTTGAGCTTGAGCTTGAGCTAGCTAGCTTGAGCTTGAGCTTGAGCTAGCTAGCTAGCTTGAGCTTGAGCTAGCTAGCTAGCTTGAGCTTGAGCTTGAGCTAGCTAGCTTGAGCTTGAGCTTGAGCTAGCTAGCTAGCTTGAGCTTGAGCTAGCTAGCTTGAGCTTGAGCTAGCTAGCTTGAGATTGAGCTAGCTAGCTAGCTTGTGCTTGAGCTAGCTAGCTAGCTTGAGCTTGAGCTTGAGCTAGCTGGCTTGAGCTTGAGCTAGCTAGCTTGAGCTTGAGCTAGCTAGCTTGAGCTTGAGCTAGCTAGCTAGCTTGAACTTGAGCTAGCTAGCTAGCTTGAGCTTGAGCTTGAGCTAGCTAGCTAGCTTGAGCTTGAGCTAGCTAGCTAGCTTGAGCTTGAGCTTGAGCTAGCTAGCTTGAGCTTGAGCTTGAGCTAGCTAGCTAGCTTGAGCTTGAGCTAGCTAGCTTGAGCTTGAGCTAGCTAGCTTGAGCTTGAGCTAGCTAGCTAGCTTGAGCTTGAGCTAGCTAGCTAGCTTGAACTTGAGCTAGCTAGCTAGCTTGAGCTTGAGCTAGCTAGCTAGCTTGAGCTAGCTAGCTAGCTTGAGCTTGAGCTTGAGCTTGAGCTAGCTAGCTTGAGCTTGAGCTAGCTAGCTAGCTTGAGCTTGAGCTAGCTAGCTAGCTTGAGCTTGAGCTAGCTAGCTAGCTTGAGCTTGAGCTTGAGCTAGCTAGCTTGAGCTTGAGCTTGAGCTAGCTAGCTAGCTTGAGCTTGAGCTAGCTAGCTTGAGCTTGAGCTAGCTAGCTTGAGCTTGAGCTAGCTAGCTAGCTTGAGCTTGAGCTAGCTAGCTAGCTTGAGCTTGAGCTAGCTGGCTTGAGCTTGAGCTAGATAGCTTGAGCTTGAGCTAGCTAGCTAGCTTGAGCTAGCTAGCTAGAGCTCGACCTATGAAAAGCTGCGCAAACACTTATTCTATAATAATTGCGAAAATTAAAAATTTCACAAGTGAAAAGCTGCATAAACAGTAATTCTATGTGTGGGGCATTATTAGGGGGAGGTGTCTTGTCAAAATATGGCTGGACTAAAGACCTCAACCCAGATAGGGTGGAAGGCCCTATGATCGGTCTGTTACTAATCGGTGACCGATAAAGACCTGACCAAGGCCTGTAGTAAGCTTGGTTAGGCATTACAGGAGATAACACTAAGACCGAGGGGTCTTAGAGAGCCCTCTAGCGGGGCGAATAGAGCTAGATCGAGCCTTGGGAAAGCTAGATCGAGCAGGACTGAAGCTAAAGGATAGACCGAGAGGTCTGTCTGGTCCTCCTAGAGAGGCCAAGAGAAAGTACGAGAAGCCAACTAAAGCTTGATCGGGCCTTCAGCAAGCACGACCGAGCTGTACCGGAGCTAACACTAAGACCGAGGGGTCTTAGAGAGCCCTCTAGCGGGGCGAATAGAGCTAGATCGAGCCTTGGGAAAGCTAGATCGAGCAGGACTGAAGCTAAACGATAGACCGAGAGGTCTGTCTGGTCCTCCTAGAGAGGCCAAGAGAAAAAACGAGAAGCTAACTAAAGCTTGATCGGGCCTTCAGCAAGCACGACCGAGCTGTACCGGAGCTAACACTAAGACCGAGGGGTCTTAGAGAGCCCTCTAGCGGGGCGAATAGAGCTTGATCAAGCCTTGGGCAAGCTAGATCGAGCAGGACTGAAGCTAAGCAAGAGACCGAGAGGTGTGTCTGGTCCTCCTAGAGAGGCCAAGAGAAAGTACGAGAAGCCAACTAAAGCTTGATCGGGCCTTCAGCAAGCACGACCGAGCTGTACCGGAGCTAACACTAAGACCGAGGGGTCTTAGAGAGCCCTCTAGCGGGGCGAATAGAGCTAGATCGAGCCTTGGGAAAGCTAGATCGAGCAGGACTGAAGCTAAACGATAGACCGAGAGGTCTGTCTGGTCCTCCTAGAGAGGCCAAGAGAAAGTACGAGAAGCTAACTAAAGCTTGATCGCGCCTTCAGCAAGCACGATTGAGCAAGACCGGAGCTAACACTAAGACCGAAGTGTCTTAGAGAGCCCTCTGGTGGGGCGAATAGAGCTAGATCGAGCCTTGGGAAAGCTAGATCGAGTAAGATTGAAGCTGAAAGAGTGTCAGAGGAGCAAATGAACCTCCAAAAAGTGAAAATCAAATTTTAGAAAAAACACAAGTTAAATACTGCATGGACAGTATTTCTATGTGTGGGGCATTATTAGGGGGAGGTGTCTTGTCAAAATATGGCTGGACTAAAGACCTCAACCCGGATAGGGTGGAAGGCCCCATGATCGGTCTGTTACTAATCGGTGACCGATAAAGACCTGACCAAGGCCTGTAGTAAGCTTGGTTAGGCATTACAGGAGTTAACACTAAGACCGAGGGGTCTTAGAGAGCCCTCTAGCGGGGCGAATAGAGCTAGATCGAGCCTTGGGAAAGCTAGATCGAGCAGGACTGAAGCTAAGCAAGAGACCGAAAGGTCTGTCTGGTCCTCCTAGAGAGGCCAAGAGAAAGTACGAGAAGCTAACTAAAGCTTGATCAGGCCTTCAGCAAGCACGACCGAGCTGTACCGGAGCTAACACTAAGACCGAGGGGTCTTAGAGAGCCCTCTAGCAGGGCGAATAGATCTAGATCGAGCCTTGGGAAAGCTAGATCGAGCAGGACTGAAGCTAAACGATAGACCGAGAGGTCTGTCTGGTCCTCCTAGAGAGGCCAAGAGAAAGTACGAGAAGCTAACTAAAGCTTGATCGGGCCTTCAGCAAGCACGACCGAGCTGTACCGGAGCTAACACTAAGACCGAGGGGTCTTAGAGAGCCCTCTAGCAGGGCGAATAGAGCTAGATCGAGCCTTGGGAAAGCTAGATCAAGCAGGACTGAAGCTAAACGATAGACCGAGAGGTCTGTCTGGTCCTCCTATAGAGGCCAAGAGAAAGTACGAGAATCTAACTAAAGCTTGATCGGGCCTTCAGCAAGCACGACCGAGCTGTACCGGAGCTAACACTAAGACCGAGGGGTCTTAGAGAGCCCTCTAGCAGGGCGAATAGAGCTAGATCGAGCCTTGGGAAAGCTAGATCGAGCAGGACTGAAGCTAAACGATAGACCGAGAGGTCTGTCTGGTCCTCCTAGAGAGGCCAAGAGGAAGTACGAGAAGCTAACTAAAGCTTGATCGCGCCTTCAGCAAGCACGATTGAGCAAGACCGGAGCTAACACTAAGACCGAAGTGTCTTAGAGAGCCCTCTAGTGGGGCGAATAGAGCTAGATCGAGCCTTGGGAAAGCTAGATCGAGTAAGATTGAAGCTGAAAGAGTGTCAGAGGAGCAAATGAACCTCCAAAAAGTGAAAATCAAATTTTAGAAAAAAACACAAGTTAAATACTGCATGGACAGTAATTCTATGTGTGGGGCATTATTAGGGAGAGGTGTCTTGTCAAAATATGGCTGGACTAAAGACCTCAACCCGGATAGGGTGGAAGGCCCTATGATTGGTCTGTTACTAATCGGTGACCGATAAAGACCTGACCAAGGCCTGTAGTAAGCTTGGTTAGGCATTACAGAAGATAACACTAAGACCGAGGGGTCTTAGAGAGCCCTCTAGCGGGGCGAATAGAGCTTGATCAAGCCTTGGGCAAGCTAGATCGAGCAGGACTGAAGCTAAACGATAGACCGAGAGGTCTGTCTGGTCCTCCTAGAGAGGCCAAGAGAAAGTACGAGAATCTAACTAAAGCTGGGTCGGGCCTTCAGCAAGCACGACCGAGCAGTACCGGAGCTAACACTAAGACCGAGGGGTCTTAGAGAGCCCTCTAGTGGGGCGAATAGAGCTAGATCGAGCCTTGGGAAAGCTAGATCGAGCAGGACTGAAGCTAAACGATAAACCGAAAGGTCTGACGGGTCCTCATAAGAGGCATGGAGAAAGATCTGATACTAAAGTACCTCTCGGAAGTAATAAAATATGCCTGATGAAGCCGGGTATGATGTTTGTTGTTTGATGGCATTCATCGATTAGGTCTGGTGGATTCCCCATTACTCCGAGTGGTACTAGTAGAGGCTCCTACAGGGGTGAGCAAAGCGAGATCAAGCCTTAGGCAAGCTAGATCGAGCAGAACTGAAGCTGAAAAGCAAAATAAATGACAGGTCTGTCCAAATCAATAAACTTGAAATCCAGTGTGGTCACCACGGGTCACGAGGTGAATTCCTAGCGATTGTCTGCTGAACGTATAGGAAGGCCCGAAACGAACGATAATTTCATTGCACAGTGGAGATACTATACGTTCAGGAGTAGCATACATCGGGTTTGATCTATGATCATGTCTGGTCTCCGAGGATCCACCGGGTTACCAACTGGCACCGCTGTACTGGGTGTAAAACTGGGCCACCTGAAGTCCCGGGTGTAAAACTAGGTGCCTCTGTGCCAAAGTAGCGGCTTGCGTAGTGCATTATGCCTCCGGCTTGCGAAATGGTTATAAGCAATAACAACAGGACGCCGCGGGGTGTTCACTTAAAGGAGTAACGTTCTCTCAAGGGAGGGGATCTAAAAATCTTGATAAAACATTTATTCTATGCAAAATTTGTGCGCAAATTTTGCAAAGTAAAAAGCTGCACTGTAGCAAATTCTATGTGTGTAGCATTATTAGGGAAGTGTTGTTTGATGGCACCTCTCTACTTGATGCACCAAAGAACTACCTTGATGGCTCATGACCGCTGGTAATCTGTCGTCGCTAGTAGTTCGGAACTGAGAACAAATATGTTCGCAAATTACAACAATTATACAGCATATTGCTGAATAAAGCAGAACCGAATAATACTCAGTGACTTTACACCAAGACTGACTAATGTCTGGATTGTATCGTCCTACTCGAGTAAGGCGAAGAAAAGCTAGAAAGATACGCTTTTCACAAAGCAGGCTTAATGCATGCAAACCAAGGAGGAAGGAGTGATGCCCCTCCTTATAATAAGCAGAACCAAATAAAGAACAGACAGCATCATCTGTACAGTGACCAAGAAGAGGTGAAACTTCTGTATGTGAAAAGGCAATTTGAGCGAGATTTATTAGCAGACTAGTATTATGTTGTTTCTAGTAGGCGAAAGCCGAAACATCAACATGTGAAAATCTGATATTAAATCCTCAATCATTTTCCCTAGTATTATACAGCTATGAGTAACCTTAATTGGACACGGCAATTATTGCTGACCGGTGAAACTTTCGCATGGGAAAGACACACACACTTCTTGACAAAGCAATAAGTATTATGCTGTTTCTAGTACGCGAAAGCAGAAACATCAGCATGTGAAAGTTGTGAAGTTGAAGAATTTTTGTGTTGAGTACGATGTTGTTACTAGTAACCATGTCGACAGCTGAGAACTGTTCTCTAACCAATAGAAGGTGAAACTTCTGTATGTGAAAAGGCAATTTGAGCGAGATTTCTTAGCAGACTAGTATTATGTTGTTTCTAGTAGGCGAAAGCCGAAACATCAACATGTGAAAATCTGATATTAAATCCTCAATCATTTTCCCTAGTATTATACAGCTACTAGTAGCCGTAATTGGTCAGGGAAACATTGTTGACCGGTGAAACTTCACATGGGAAAGACACACAAATTACTTGACAAAACAATAAGTATTATGCTGTTTCTAGTATGCGAAAGCAGAAACATCAGCATGTGAAAGTTGTGAAGTTGAAAAGTTTTTGTGTTGAGTACGGTGTTGTTACTAGTAACCATGTCGACAGCTGGAAAGCTGTTCTCTAACCAATAAAAGGTAAAACTTCTGTATCTGAAGAGGCGGCGTGATTGAGATTTTTAACAGACTAGTATTATGTTGTTTCTAGTAGGCGAGAGCCGAAACATCGACATGTGAACATCTGGTTTTTAAATCATGAGTCAATTCTCCCTAGTATGATACAGTTGTTAGCCGGTATTGGTAACAGTAGAACAGAGATTTGGAGGGCAAAACCTGCTCATGGGAAATGCTCACAGAGCGCTATCTACCAGTACACATAGTATTATGCTGTTTCTAGTACGCGCGAGCC
>NW_027450936.1:0-30728 GCF_964194025.1 Convolutriloba macropyga
AACAGATACTGTGCGAGAATTGGAATAATATTGAGCAGAAAAAATCTCCAATGCGACTTCAGAAATGTTAATATATGCCTGATTATCATTTAACCTGTCTCTAACTCTAAACATGCTCCTGGCCACTCCCGATAACTGGAGAAAAATAATACTAGAATTTTTTCAATGCACAGGCAGCAAACAGAAGGCCAGATGACTTGCACACTAATTGAAAAAACTTGTGTTTGTGTTTTGCTGAGGGTAAGCAATGAAGAGTTGGACAGCATTGTGCTACCCTTATCAAATCAGGACTATCAAAAAGATGGTTCTCAAAAACTCAGAGCTGTTTCCCTCAGAGCAATTTACCTGCTGCTGTTTAGAAGCTGGCTCTATAGACAAGCGATCAGATTATGCCGGCAAAGCCACACCAGGAAGGGTTAGCAGCGAGTTGAAACAGGTCAATTCTGGAGATCATCAGATATCTGCTCAAATTCAAAATTTTTAGATATGATGTAATCAGCAACTCTTGATGCTGTGAGGTTCAAAAATTCGGTTATAGGACTCGATGAAAAAGTAGAAAGAGTTTCCAAACCGTTAAAATAAAACCTGTATGCTAGTTGCTTGCAGAACCTTCATCAGACAGAGTGTCAAGACTATCAGAAAACTTGATCACATGGTGCCAGAATCAAGGTCTATGAGTTGTACTACTGTTGAAAATGAGCAACTTGTTAAAAAATAATTAACGCCAGTAGCTGTTCAATACGTGTTCTTCATGATGTTCTAATTTGGCTCAATCCAAAATTACAAGGAATCAGCAGGTTTTAAAAAAAGAACATGCAAAAGAGCTGGGTAGTTTCTTGGCTACCGATATTGCAAGCAAAATAAAACTGCTTAAAACAACTTGTTCCGGAAGATTCGGAAAACCAGCACAAAAAGTCCAACAGTTCTTTAAACTTTTGTGAGCAGCCAACTTAATTCCTTTTTGCACCAGTATTTAAATCTGATGTGGTTGGGGTTTTAGTCACTTGATCTTAATTACCACACTAGAGGAGTTAAACCGATATTATCTAAGAAACCTAAATTAAGCGCTAGAGTAACTCTCGCTATATGCTCACAATGTTCTTTTATAATTTCCAAACCTATGTGTGATTTGTTTAGAATAAATTGATAAGGTATAAAGAATAATTATGGAACATATTGAAATGATAGAGCACAATTTGAGATATATCCTACGTTGAAAATATGGTGGGGTATCTAATCTTAATCAAGTAATTAAACCCATCTTACTGCTGGATGTGAATATTACTCTAAGTTTAAGTTGTTATAAAATCGGCAGACTTTCAATTATTGCACTGTGTTCCCACTTAGCAGACTGAAAGAGTATTCGCTCTTAGAAAGAGAGCGGTTTAAATCGCGCTGTTTGAGTTGTGGGACTGATTGCTTTCAACAGCAAGCTCTAGGCTCGTACGTGTTAAAACTTGTCAATACGATTATTAATCACGAGGCTTGTGACTAGCTCCAAAATAATTCCTAGGTCAATCGTGTAGCCAACTAGTATTCGTCTTTAGTCACATATCCGTTTAAAACCTGCTGCAATGACGAGCGGGCTGGATAGCCAGTATCTTTTATTTAGTACGCATCCTAATAGTGGCAGTGAATCAACAGCGATAGCCTAGTCAATAATGTATTAAAAAACAGCAGTTTTCGCTATGAATAATACGTTCTTTTGCTCAACACATTTCAAGCAGCGTAGCTCACTCTCAATATTCCCGACAGTTTAGACTAGGTCTAAAGTGTTTGAAAAGTTGACGGTTAAATAGTATTAATGATTCTGTAGTATTCGTGATTGCTGCGGCAATTATCCAATAAGCTTTTCAATTTTTGCTTGTTTCTAATCTATGGTTTCTTTATTCAATGATTTTTCCCAGTGGTAATCAAAAAATGCAAATATTCTCTTAATGGTTTTTAATTCTAACTTATTTCCGAGAGAAGATACAGTTAAAGAAGAACTCAGAAACGCAGAAATGTCTTAAAGTCTTTATATTCAAATTTTAGTTTCTAATATCGTTTGACTTTCGACATGCTCCCAAAATTCAGAATGATGTCAAACTGGCATTTTACAACAAAACGTGATGAGCAAACTTATTAAGGGGCCATGTTTTGATATAGAAAGTTGTGTTTATTTGTCTGAGACATACTTTGTGGAATTGACAAGTGTTATCCTACTGTATCAAATTGAGTTTGACAAAAAATTAGAAAGAAGTTAATGTCATGTAATTTTGACGAATTCCTGAAGAAAATCTGGCATTCAAACAAGGTAGAGTTTGAGATATTACCGAGAAATTAGACGTGACTTCAACAGAGCCAAGTAACTTTCCTTGAGACACGCTCTTCACAAGCTTTCAAACACCCAATTTCAAAATCTGGCTCTGCATTTATGAAAAACTGGCGCCCTATAGTCTGGCACTGCTGAGGTTTGCCACTTGAAACTTGAGCAAGCATGTTTTAAGTATAGGTTTTGCTACTCTGATTAGGTAACAGAGAAAATGTGGTAGCAATCGAGAACCAAACAGTGGTTCGCGATGCACTTTAGTGGCTTCAGCCGGAGTTACGTAACCTTACTTGAAACACCATCGTTGACTTTTGAAATCTGGCACAGTACATATTTAAATCTGGTATTGCATAATCGGGTCTTTCCCATTATAGCCCCTTCCCCAGGAAATTATAGCCCCCTCATTATGGTATAATTTACGCGATCTATTCTGTTTCACCCCCCCCCCCCCCCCCCCCCCAGCTTAGTGAGCATAAATCTTTGGATCTATTCTGTTTCGGCCCCCCAGTGTTTTTTATGACCCCCAGTTACAAATTATAGGTTGTTATATCGCAAGTTACCATGTAAGAAAATAGCACGTGCGCCTTGGGGTCATAAAAAATTCATGCTCACTAAGCTGGGGGGGGGGGGGGCAAAACAGAATAGATCCAAATCTTTTATGACCTCCAGGCGCACGTGCTATTTTCTTACATAGTAACGTGCTATATAACAACATATAATTTGTAACTGGGGGGCGTAAAAACATTGGGGGGGGGGGGGGGGGACAGAATAGATCCAAATGACGTGGAACGTGGTTGAGGGGGCTGTGGGTTCAATGACCAATATGAGGAGGAAGTGGGGGCTATAATTGGAAATACCCGCATAATCTGGCACTATTGAGATCACGCTTTTTTACAACATACGCGTCTGTGATTCAATATTATCAATCGAAGTGCCTTGTAGTTTCAAAGCATACAGCTTCTATTTACGTTTTAAGGAAACAATGAATGAATGCACGTGCAATTTTACGCCGTTCAAACTCTTTAAAAAGGCCAGCACAAATGGCCGCTCATAAAACAAAGCTCAAATAAATTACCAAACACTTTTATAACAATGGCCAATTCTGAATCAAATAACAAACTACTCTTACGTGAAGATACAATTCCACGAGAGGCGCCTTACTACTGCTTCGAATTCATAATTTATAACACAAAGCAAAGTTTTCAACTATTTTATGAACAAAATTTCCCCAAATTGTCACGATTATTTGCATTGGGACTTGGCAGGTTTGCTTTTCTGGGTCTTTCCCATTATAGCCCCCACCCCCCCCCCCCCCCCAGCTTAGTGGTCAGATAACCTATAGCCCCCCCCCCCCCCCCCCCCCAATTATGGTAATTATACCATAGTGGGGGGGGGGGGGCTATATTTTCATGGGGGGGCTATAATGGGAAAGACCCGCTTTTCTTTCTAGTTCAGCCGATTAGCGTGTTAAAATAGGTTTGCAAAAAACGTAAATACTACAGCGAATTATGAAAAAAACCGTTTTATAAATAATCCAGCCCTCTTTTGTGATTTTTAATTAAAAATTGATGATGTAAAATTTGTTTTGGTGAACCAAAATAATTTTGATATGCAGTAACTATTAAAAATTGTAAGTATAGCATAAGGGCGGATATAATATCTGGAGAGGCTTTAGTTCGAAAGACTCCAAAATATTTGTGTCTTTCCCATTATAGCCCCCCCCCCACCGTGAATTTACAGCCTCCCCATTATGGAATAATTACCATGATGGGGGGGGGGGGGGGGTTAGGTTATCTGACCGCTAAGATGGGGGGGGGGGGGGCTTTAATGGGAAAGACTCAAAAATTTAAAAATTTACTGTTGCGAACATTAATAATGCCAATTTAGATCTCTCTTTTTCGCCAATGCGTCCAAACAGCCTCTGGATCTGCAGTGTAAGTTTGTGGAGAAGAGATTCTGGTGGGACTTCAACTATGACAAGATGGAGAGGTGTCTCAATGCACACTCTCAACTCACATTCGGAGGCGGAGAGAGAATAGGTGTGTTCAAGGTACTAAATTTTATACTTTTTGTAAACAGTCTGCCCCCCCCCCCCCCCAACTGTTCCCCACTGTTTTCAATGAGCCCTAATTACAAATTGGCAGTTTGTTAATTACATAACTGTGTGTGTGTGTTGTGTGTATGTGTGTGTGTGTGTGTGTGTGTGTGTGTGTGTGTGTGTGTGTGTGTGTGTCTGTGTGTGCGTGCCCGTGCGCATGTGCGTGTGTGCGTGCGATCGTGTGTCTGTTTGTCTGTGTAGTTGTATGTTGATACGTTTTTGATTAGCCGCGAAGCCATAGCGGCTATTTTTGAGGACATCTTGGATTTTACAATCCCAAGTATTCGAACTGTATTGGTGCGCTGTTTTTTTCAAGTTGTTTTCACACTTCTTTCTGATGACTTTATAGCTTTCGAAGCGGGATAAACTGGTAAAACCGGTGGGAATTAAGTTGCAATAGAATCCCTCATCAGACTATGGCAGTTTTTTGAATGTTTAAAGTACTGAAGCTGCTATCAACGTCTAAGTTCAAGATGAAAAGTCCCTTTTTGGAGTTTTTGACCAAAAAATTGTCTGTATGTTTTTTTGTCTAAGTTTTTGAGATTTTTCCTCGATGGATGTTCAATTTAAAGCTTCAAGTTTTTTCCAGCTACTTTTTCTTTTAAATAATCATTTTGGAGGTATCTGTTTTCGTAATCCATACCTAACTACAAAAAATTGTAGGGATCAAAGTTTTTAAATATTTTTTGAAAATTTATTCATTTTTTATTAAGTGGCCAAAAATTTTTTCAAAGCCTAAAAATGTTTTGCTGAATAGTTTTAAGTGACAACACCCTAATTTTGGTGATTTCAATGTGAGGAATTTTAGCAAATTTGCACTACATTTTGACATTTTTATTTCAAGTTTTTTTTTCAATTTTTTGTCAGTTTTAAATTTTTCACTTTTTAGGGACTAATGAAAAGTTTTTAGAGCCTGAATATGGTTTACTTGATAGTTTTCTGCAGATGGGTTACCATAAGTTTTTTTGCAACAACTAAAAAAAGTTGAGAAGATAATAATATGATCAATTTTATAATTGTTTTTTAAATATGCAATTCATCTCAATCGTCAATCTTTAGGCACCAATGAAACTTTTCCTAGCTTGTTTTTCGAGACATTCAAAAAAAATTTTGGCTTTATTCATAATACTTTGCAAAAACTTTTTTGCCGTTTTTGCCTTGTCTTTTTTGTGCAAACCGACTTCTGCTGACCTGTATATTATTTTTTTATTTATATCATTGTAGGGATTAATTTGCGTCGATAATAAAAGATAGAAAGTTTCAGCCAAAATCGCATGATTTTAGTTTTTGATGTTTTCTGAATTTTGCCAATTTCAATTCTTTTGAACTTTAAGTGGTCAATAAGGACTTTTGACGTTGTTGCTAGCTTCGAGCACCAAATATAAGATTTATCATTTTAGTTTTCAAGAATTTCGCATCGAAAAGTTGAGCCAATCTTCAGCCTATTTGCTATAGATTGGTATTTAACATGATTACCCAAAAAATTTAGAGATTTCGAATGTTATTTCGAATGTACACTTCGTTATTGGTTTTTTTAAAAATATTTGTGAAACTGTTTTTCCGTCTGATTTATAAGAATCATCGGGTCTGCTGGTCAGACGGTTTAGTGGTTAGTTTTTCATTTAATTTTTTGGATGGTTTTTTAGGACTTGTCTTGCCATGATTTTTTTTAATTCTTTGTCTCCATCGACGATTCTTGCAACCATTGACTTCTGCAATTTCAATTACTTTGCGGTGGTAGCGCTATTACAGGAGAAATTGTGTTTTTTTAACCTTTTGTCTCCATGGAAGTTTCTTGCGACCTTGTGTTTGTGTGAGAATTTTCGTGTGCGTTTTTTGTATGTATGTATATGTGTTTTTTGTATGTATGTATGTATGCGTGTGTGCGTGTGTGTGTGTGCAGGTTTGCCTGTGCGTATGTAATTGCTGCAATTGTGTGTCTGTGAGATTAAGTTTGTGGGTTGATTCTTTTTTGTCGTGTTTGTGTGAGTTTTTCTGTGCATGTCAGTGTGTGTGTAAGTGTGTGTGTGTGTGTGTGTGTGTGTGTGTGCGTGTGTGGGTGCGTGTGTGTGTTTGGGGGCGGGGAGGGATGGCATGATCTGCTTTAACCTATATATTAAAGTATAAAGTGTCGTTAGAAAGAACGAATCAAGACCTGATCTCAGTTTGAAAATTATAGCTCTGAACGGAAGATCCCTTTTCTCTCTATACTGCTTTAGAAAAGATTTTTGTTTATTTTTTTACTCAACTTTAGCAAGGTAGCTTATAAGCGTAATAATAGCCAATGCGGAACTCCACTAATTTTTTTCGCTTTATGACATAACTTCTGAAATTTTTCTTTGCATTTGAACCCTTGTTGTGGCTCCAAAAAATTGTTAAGACAGTTGCAGAAGTGTAGTTAAAATTAAGTTAGAGCTTATCCTTGCATAAACAGATTCACGTAGGTAGTACTTTTGAATTGAACCACCAATCAATTAGGGTGTGTGATCATGAACTATCTTGTACGTCAATCTCGGCAATCTCTTCGTGAAATAGATGAGGTCAGGGTCTTTCCTTGGATCTGACCCAGAGTAGTCAAAATCTTTTAGGTCTTGCCCATAGCAGTTTTTGCGTGAACGTCTGGAGTCTCCTGTCTGCGACCCACCCAACTCTTCCGCCCCATGCACATTCTGGGATTTATATTAAGTATAGGTTTTGTTTTAGCAAATATTTTCATCACTCAACTCTTCCACCGTAGAAAGCCTGGTACCAGGTCTGAAGGGATTGTCCGTCACGGGGAGTGAGCGAATTCTCCTAGTCTTTAGAAACAACTTGAGTTTAGAAGAAGTAAAAGACAGTCTAAGAGATTTGCTGAAACATGAAAATTGCCATGGATGTGTGCTGTACAGTAGAATTGATGACTTGTACCCTGAACACCACACTCAATCGTTAGTTGCGTTATTATTTGCGTAATTTTTTGTTTTTCGGACATTTTTTTGCCAAAAAAATAATTCTAGACAAATATGACCGAAGCCTTCCATGTTTTTGTAGCATTCTTTCAAGATAGGGGAAACATTTTGACTTGAGATATAGGCTGAAACGATAGCATAACTCGCCTCGATTGAATTGCAGAAATAAGAAGACGGCTTGGATCATTTTATGCAACCCCCCCCCCCCCCCCCCCCCCAGTACGTTATGCACCCCCCAGATACAGCGCGCGTGTCATTACAATGCAAATCATTGTGTAAAAATATAGCACGCCGTCCTTCTGGAGGTTGCAAATAATATTCACCCAATAAGCTGGGGGGGGGGGGAGGCAGAAACGGAACAGATCTGACGGTTTATTGACTCTAAGAGACTAACACGAAAAAAAGTTTTGATTTGCAGTTGGTCAAAATGTGTTTACAGGAATGCAACATGGATAGTTGAGCTCCTTTTTTCCCGACAAGGAATCCAGGGATGCGGGAAGCACTTAGTCAACCTCAAAAAGCAGACTGGAAACTCCCTTCAGTGGGGCGTATTCAAGGAAGAGATGTTCCTACCCGTGGAGTACCAGTTCGATATGAGATACCCGTCAATTATAGGAAGGCTCCATGGATATTGATAAAATAACTGAAACGTTTGGATAGTCAGTGAAACGAGCTTGACACTTTGTCAACAAAGCATGATTTTGGACATTTTTTGGGCAAAAGATGATATGTATCTGATCTTTTGCCGAGATCTCATTTAGCAATAACTTAGTAACAATTTGGTTTTTCAATAACAAGTAATGATAAATTTTAATATATTCTTAATTGGAATCTTCCTGAGAACACAGGCAAAAGTTTTGCAACTCTGTTGATATCTTGATTGACGTGTTCTTGTGAAAAGATGAACTTAATCAACACATTTCAAGTTTCGTTTCTCTTGGTATCTAAAAGTTTTCTAAAGATATCAAATCAATAATGTAAAATCAGTGCTTTGTAAGTTCATATCGAGAAATAAAAGATTTGTAGTCATCGTACGTAACCAAGACTTCACTGAAAAAATTGAAATAATGCCTAGTTTTTCAGAACTACTTCTTAATCAATCACTGAGCACCAGTTTACAGTTAACACAGATTTTTTAACTCTAATTTTGTAGGGATTTTTTTCGCTTGATCTTAATTACCACACTAGAGCTAAACCAATATTATGTAGCTGCCTTAATTAAGTGCTAGAATAAGTCTCACTATATGCTCACAATGTTCTTTGCTAATTTCCAAATCTAATTGTAATTTGCTAGAAAAAAATTGACTACATATAAAGATTAATTAATAAACAGATAGAAAGGATAGAGCACAATTGGGTTAAATCCTACTTCAAAATATGGTGGGAAATCTAATCTTAATCAAGTATTTAAATCCATCTCACTGCTGGATGTGAATATTACTCTAGGTATATTTTGCTATAAAATAAGCAGACCTAAAATTGCTGCAGTTATTCCCGGTTAGCAGAGGAGTAGAGTTTTCGCTCTTAGGGCAGAGAGAGAGAGAGAGAGAGAGATTTTTTAGTTTAATCAGATGCGGCTTAAGTTGCGCTGGTTGAGTTGATAACTGATTTCCTTCAACAGTAAGATCTAGTCTGGTACGTGCTTAAATTTGAGTCAACACGACTAAAAAATCACAATACTTATGACTAGCTCCGAATCAATTCCTAGGTCATTCGTTGAGCCGACTATTATCCGTCTTTAGTCATATATTCGTTTCAGACTTGCTGCTGTGAAGAGCCGCCTGGATAACTTCAGTATCCTTCACTTAGTACGCGTATCAATAGCGGCAGTGAATCAGCCCCCATGGCCTATTCAATAGTGCAATAAATAATACACAGCAGTATTTAGGCATGAATAATGTATTCTTTCACTCAACGCAATTCAAGCAGCATAGCTCTTTTAGTATTTCGTCAGTTTAGACTAAGTCTAAAGTGTTCACAAAGTCGACGGTTAAATAATTATAAACACTTGGTAGTATCCGTATTTGCGGCCGTATTTCCGTATCCAATTAGCAATACTACAGCTCACCACGGTTTAAAGATCGCTAGATACGACTTTTTTCTTGAAAGATTCTTACAAGTCAGTTCCGGTCGACGTCTGTTCTCATTGGCTCTTATTAACGTGTCATCGTTCACCGTGCCCAGAAAATTTCGAACTTTTTTTGCGAGGATTAAAAGGGAGAAATTGCAGCAAATTTACTCTAACTTCAGAAGTCTTTTGGAGATTTTTTTTCAGTTTTTCAAATGCACATTTCAGCTGCAACTTTTTGAAAAAAATCTAGAATTTGGTGCTAAAATTTGATTTGTTTTTACTTTCATTAAACGTTATTTCTTTTATCTTAATGTTTTCTTCTTTTGCGTAAATAAAAGAAATCTTTTCGATAATCGTAACCATTGAAAAACCCAAAAAAAAAGAAAACTTCATCTTTTCGTTGCACTTTTCGTTGGGACAAAAGAAAAAAATATTGGGACAATTGTGGACCCTAGTCGATTTAGGATGTTAATCTTGCAAGAATCTTGCAAGATCTTGAAAGATTATGCATAATCTTGCAACATTTTCTTGCAGGATTTTAACATCCTGTCTCGACTAGGGGACCACTCTTCATGGCCATTCTTCATTTGTGCGGTGAGATTTAATTTGGAAATGCAATGGATCGGCTATTGCGGCTAAGCAGCAACTGGCACGAAGCGTGCCCACAGTGTTTTCAACTTGGACTACATTTTTAGGGCAAATTGAAATGTTGAATCTAATAATTTTTGTACCCACTTTGATATCAATTTTAGTGTTGCTCATTTGAAACATCGTGCAATTGAAACGCCCTCAACCTGGTTTTCGAAGTAAAATATTGAAACTTTGATGTGATATTATCACCTTGCTGTCGAGTTCTAAAGAGTATTTTACAAATAATCTTCTCCACAATTGCTTTGCCATAAACTGTGATTTTTTGTAATGATATCTAACCAGATTCTGAAACGTAAAATGATGAAAGCTATCCACCCTTGAACAAAAGTAAGAATGTGCTACTTACTGACTATTTTTAAACTGTGAAATTTGGTAGTTCATCATCTTTCAAACATATAGACTGAGTTCGTTTGTCTTTTTCAATTTTGAAAAGTGATTTTTTTTTGAAGTATGTTACAGAAAATTAATCGTTTTTTCGGTATAATGAAAATCGGGTATTTCCCAATATAGCCCCCGTCAGCTAAGTGGTCAGATAACCTGTAGCCCTCTCCCAATCACGGTAAAAATACCGGAATAAAGGGTTATAATTTAATGTTGGGAAGATCTATTGTAGCGATACAAAAATTTTCTTTTCAATAATCGTAACTTTAAACACCCCAAAATTAAAACATTTCTTCTTTGTTGCCTGTAAATACTTGCCATTAAAAAGCGAAGTGATGGAAAGCATGTTTTTGTTGTCATTTACATTTTAATTTATATTCTTTCAAGAAGTATGGTTATCTTGGGAGCTATTGCAATTTCATGTAGGGTAATCAATAAGTTGGCTGGAGATCTCTGCAGAGCGTTTCAGTGCATAATGACTTCTAAAGGTTGAAGAAAATCGTATAAAAGGAGACTTGAAAAAATGCGTTTGTGAAAAAGGTTCCCTGCCACTTTCGTTCCCAAACCTACAAACAACGTTGCAAACACGCGAACTTACAAAAATCAATTCAGCAAAACAAACTAAAAAAAGTTGCGCAACCAAATTAAAGGCTGCTTCTTATAACTATTCATAAGTTTTCAGCATAGACACTACATTAAAGTATGACAAGAGCTTTTAAAAGTGTTTTTCCTTATTACTTGGCCACAAGAAAAAGACACAAATGAATACCTGCATCAGAATTAACAAAGTACTTTTTATTATTTTTAAAGTAAGGTTTCTGTATTGCAGAAAATTAGTTGCATTTTTGTCATTACCAAAGTTTCGTCTTCTCTTTCATAGCCTCCCAATTTAGTTGTCAGATAACCTACAACCCCCCTTGATGGTATTTATACTGTAATGGGGGCTATATTTATTGGGGGTATAATAAGAAATACCCCCAAAAAAATCGAGTCTAGTGATAGACTTTTCTCTTTTTTTAAATTCAAATAGCAGAAACTTATACTTTTCATCCAAGCAAACTTACTAAGTGATTATAAGTACAGCAAAAAAATAATCGGCTCATTCATATATAAATTTCAATTCATGCAAAACTCAAGTTTGAAGTCAGTTTTCTTCCATTCTGAAGTTTCTCCAGTTGTCTCATGTTGTAATCTGATTCTGTAAAAAGTAAGACTGTGCTACTTAATGACTCATTTTGAAATGTGAAATTTGGTAGTTCATCATCCTTCAAAGATATAGATTTAGTTCGGTTGTCTTTTTCAATTTTGAAATATGATTTCTATATTAGAGAAAATTAATCGCACTTTCGTTATAACAAAATCGGTTGTTTCCCCTCATAGTGCCTGTCAGCTAAGTGGCTTGTAGCAGAAAATTAGTTGCATTTTGTCATTACGAAAGTTTTGTCTTCTCTTTCATGGCCTCCCAATTTAGTTGTCAAATAACCTACAGCCCCCCATTGATGGTAATTATATTGTAAGGGGGGTTATATTTTTTGGGTATATAATGAGAAAGACCACAAAAAATGAAGAGGTCTAGTGTAGTGATATTAGATTTTTCCATTTTTTGAGTGTTCAAATTGCAGAAACTTATACTTTTCATCCAAGCAAACTTATTAAGCGATAATAAGTACAGCAAAAAATTTTTCAGTTATGTTTGTGGGAATAGTTTGTTAGTAGAGAAGCATGTGTTCAATGTAAATCTGAAGTTTCAGTTCATTCATATATAAATTTCAATTCGAGCAAAATTTTTTAATTTTGAAGTTGTTTTCTTCCATTCTGAAGTTAAATTTTCTCATGATTTTCTCATAATTTTCTCATTTGAAGTTAAGTTGCCTCATGCTGTCATCTGATTCAGTAAAAAGGAGATCTCTTCTATTTACGTATGTAGTCGCTTTTCTTCGTGCTATTTGGGCCTGACTTCTTTGCGAGGCGTTCAAATTTTAAGTTTGATTTTGGTACATTGTGAATTGTGCAGTTTGTTGTTAATTTTATCGGATGGACAAAATAAAACGACCAAGTATCCGTTCTTTTTTGGCGAGAATTTACTTTGTAGAGGTGGATTGCTCCGGTCAATTTCATTTATTGACCGGAGCTCATTCCTTTGCAATATTCGAATCTGACAAAATTTGATAAAGTATTCATACAGCAACGTTGGACGTAAGTTTTCCGCCATCTCAAAGTCAAATTGTTCTTCTTGCTTTAGACCGCCCTTCGAGCCTGTTAATGATAACCTTTGGAGTATTAAGTTATGCTCTAATTTTGATTCGTTTACTTAATAGTTCACATTTGCTATAATTCTCGTAGTGTGCGATAATGTATATTATAAAAAGTGGTAGACGCTGGTTGATAACAAATGTACATAATATATACTTCTGATTGCTATTTTATTGTAGCTGGCTGAATGATCCTTCATAAAATGAGATCCGAAACCCAAGTCAACTATGGGAGCGACCTAAAATGTTTGCCAATATAAATGGAATTGATGGAAACCATCCTTTTGTTGTCTCAACTAGGATACCCGAACTAAATTGCTTGCCATTATAAATGAATGTGATGGAAAGCATCTTTTGTTTGTCTGTACAAACCTAATGCGATAATTTCTATATTTGCAAGATGATTTGTAACCTTGTGAGCTTTTGCAATTTCATGCAAGGTAAAAAAAATTTGCGGGGGGTCTCTGCAGAGTTTTTCAGTGAATTGTGACAAAACTTCTCAAGGTTGAAGATAAGCGTAATCAAGGAGACTTGGAAAAATGCGCTTGTGAATAATGTTCTCTACCAAATTCATCTTCTTCGTCCTTAAATTGGCAAACCCAAAATCTCAACAAATTTGTCACGGTAAGAAAAACAAATGTTGCTGAGGTATAAAAATTAGATTTTATTTTTAAAAAGAAAACGAGAAAGAACGCAAATTTATACAAAATCAAAAACATAGAAACAACTAAATAACATGACGCAACCAGATTGAAAGTTGATTTCTTATATATGTTCATAAATTGTTAGCATTGACACTATATGAAACAGCTGTTGTAAAAACTTTTCAAAGACGTTTTCCTTATTACTTTGCAGCAAGAAAAAGACACAATTGAATACACGAATAGGAATCTTCGAGGTACTTTCAAATTTGAAGTATGATTTCAATATTACAGAAAATAATCGCGTTTTTGTTATAACTAAAGTCTGGTATTTCCCATTATAGCTCCCAGGTTAGTACTACGCAGTCAGATAACCTATACCCCCAAACTTATTAACCCCCATCCGAGCAAACTTATCAAGTGATAATAGGTACAGCAAAAAAAATTCATTTATGTTCGTGGAAATATTTTGTTCTTAGAGAAGCATGTGTTCAAATTAAAATTGAAGCTTCATTTCATTAACATATAAATTTCAATTCATTCAAAATTGGTCAAATTGGAAGTCAGTTTCGTGCCATTCTGAAGTCAAATTTGTCCAGTTGTCTCATGTTGTCATCCGATTAGTCAGAAATAGAGATATATTCTATTAACGTATGTAGTAGCTTCGTTTTGTGCTATTTGTAGCGTGATTCCGCCAATAATTCTCCCGTTTTTGAAAGACGGTCAAATTGAAATGTTGGTTTTGACTTTTTCTGATTTGTTTAGAGTGTTGGTCAGACTTAAACGACTATAAGACGTGTATCCATTCATCTTTCGAGAATCCACTCTGTAAAAGTGGATTACTTCCGCCAATTTCAATATGTGACAATGTCCACCAATCATTCCACTGCAAGATTCGAATCTGACAAACTTTGATAGAATTTATCAGCTTTGATAAAGCAGCGATGGGAAAACTTGACGTGAGTTTTCTGTCATTTCGAATTCAAAATTGTCTCGTTTTGAATTGCCTATCGAGCCTGTTGAAGAAAACTCTTTAGTGAATTAATTTAGTTTCGTGTAGTTTATAATTGATATTGAAATTATAGTTCTCGTGGGGGGGGGGGGGGGGGGGTGGGGGGGGGGTTTACTACCGTGGTCGTTAGACGTTGAATGATAACAAACGAAAATAATATTTGCATTTGATTGCAATTTTTTGTATCTGGTTGAGTCAAGCCTACCCAAAATAAGATCAGCGACCCAAGAAAATAATGGGACAGGCGGACTTGGGTCGAGGATAGGGGTATCAGGTGAGACCGAGCTCATGGGCTGGACAAAGTTTGCGCGTTGCCAGAATTGTCTGGCTCCATCTTTCCGGGTTGTAAAGTTTTCATTTGTATAAATGTCTTGTACTTCATATGTGCTTTTGGGACTTTTTTCAGCGAACAGAAATTTTTCGGAGTAGAATTTTATGTTCGAATAACCAAGGATTCCTCTTTGACTATCACTCCACATTTTTAATAGAGAAGATTATTTCCACCAATTTCAATAAGGGTCGTTGTCCACCATTCGTTCCACTGCAACATTGCATAAAACGAATAGGGCTCAATTTGTCGATGTTTGTAAAGTAGCAACTAGCAAATTCAAAAAAATCCATTGCAAAGATATTAAGTTTTTAGTAAAAGGTAAAATCGAATTCAAGTTAAATTGAAATATATTTAAGGAAAGGTTTCTTCCGGGGTGCACAACCTACTAAAATTGACAAAGTTGTGAAATGAGTAAAATTTTATTTTTGAAATAAATTTACATTTTCCTGTGCGAAGAATTAGTTTCAGAACCAATCATTGGTTGTCAAATTAAATTTGAGCTCATTATTTGAAAACCATTCTTAAATACTAGCTCACTCATTATCATCGGAGTATTGCCTTATTTCCTAATTGCTCCAAATTGGTTTGTCCAAATTGCTGGCTGTAATTAAGAGAGGACAGTGTGGAATGGCAATTTAGAGATTAAATTTTTAAACAATAATATTAAAGCAAAAAGGAACACCAACTCATGGCTATAAAATGATAATTTAAAATATAAGTAATAATTCAGAGGACATTGACCCAATTTTGTTGGGCAATCAATCCTTTTTTATAAATGACTCAACTATTTACTCCTTTTTGGGGAAAAATGAGTCAACTCTCAATCAGGGAGAGCAGTGAAAATGCAGTACAGTGTATTGAGTATCAATACGATGAGAAAAAAGGTCCTTCAATGTTTGTTGAGTTCCTGTCGAGATCCAAAAATTCAAAATCTTATTAGAATCTTGCTAGCCAAATTGTAAGAGATTACGTAACCTCTTGCAAGATTAAATCAACTTGAAAGAGTTTTTTATGCAGGATATTTTTACTGCGTGAATTAGGAACGGAGGCACTGTAACATGCGTTGATATTTTCTGCACAATTCAAATCTTGCAAGAATCTTGGCAATCTTAAATAATTTTGCGCAGATCTTGCAAGATTTGAATCCACCCATCAACTAACTCCGACTTATGACCAATTTCCAAATTTTGATATTAGTGATACCTAATTACTTTGAATATTTTGGAACAACGTGATAAGCATTCGACTATAGCGTGTCCCATAAAGTTGAAATAAACGAACGTTTCGGAAGCCACAGGTCGGAGATCAAAGGTCAAAGTTCAAATTTAAAACATGTAGAAAAAATTGATGAATAGAAGCTTAATGGAAAAAATGATGACATTCAAATGACCAATTTGATGCTCACTTGCCTGTTTTTGACGTTTTCGAACGTTCGCTTATTTCAACTTTATGGGACAGACTATATATAGTCAGTCCCATAAAGTTGCAACGCTATCGAACGTTTCAAAGGTCAAAGTTCAATTTTAAAACATGCAGATATCTGGCCAAAAGATGCTCATTTGCATGCCTCGAGCTTTTCGAACGTTCGCTTGCGTTGCAACTTTATGAGACTTACTATAGCAAGCGATAGGGTGCCCTTTGAAGTTGAGTTAAGCGAACGTTTCAAAATTTCAGGACAGATTTTGAAGGTCAAAGTTCAAATTTAAAGCTAGGTTGAAAAAACTTATGAAATGCACCTGCTTATGAAAAATTTAAGAGTTAAACTGGAATAAGAAGAGAATTGGCAAGCATTTGCATGATTGGATTTTTGCGTACCTTTTCTTGTATATGACAACTTTATGGTACATGTTGTATGCTATGTTCACTAAAGTTCCATCGCATGAGACCTTCAAAAACCTTTAATATGAAAGTACACGTCAGTGCCTTATTAATTTGGACAAATTTGATCTAAATTCTAAGTTTTAGCTCCTTTTAAATTTGGACCTTGACCAGTTTGACCAAACTGCAGTTATGATGTTCTCCGCATTGTCTATGAACAACTCTGCAAACTCCTCGAAGTCATCCAATGTGCATCCCAAGAGTCCAAATCTGTCAAATGTTATGCACTTCTGACAGACCAAGAGGCATGCGTTCTCACCTAATGTTCCCACCCCGCTAAGTCATAACTTTGAAAATAACAGGTGTTTGAGCAAAAACAAATCGTTTCCAGCTCAAACTACCAAATATATAAAAAATAACAATATAAAATGCAATCAGATAAAACCAAAACCACAGAACCTCTCTTCCCGGACCTAACGGCAGATCATGATCTGTACTGGGCAAGTCTAATTGCAAGTCTTATATCAGTACTGATTCACAGCTATGATCATGTCACTTTTTACACTTGTCAGTTTGGTGCATGTCTTGGTCAAGACTTGCAAATCTAAATCAAGTCTCGGCCAGTACTTGCATGTCTTAAATCAAAGTATTGGCCAAGACTTGGCTAGTCTAAATCCAAGTCTTGTTCAAGCCTTTCAGTCTAATTCCAGGACTTGGCCAAAGTCTAAATCAAAGCTTAGTTAAGACGTGGCAAGTCTAAACAACATTTATTGGGACTAAGAAACCAATCGACAGAAGAAAAAAGGGTGACATGTTCGGTTTTTTTTGCCAAAAGCTTGGCTCTGAGTCTCCAATTTTGAAAAGGTTGTTACCAAATAAATTCTTTTTAGAAAATAAACAATTTTAAAAAGAAATAACAGCACTAAGTTTTTAACAATTTCGTAATATATAAATTCACAAATAACTCCTTGGAAAGCCAATTGGAACGACGGTTATTGATAAAACGAAGTCATTAGACTACAAAATAATCCCACAATATTGGCAAAACTTAAAAAAAAATTCCGAAACCCCAAAGTATTGAAATCACTAGCTACTTGCTGAAAAAAACTTTATAAAATCACTTAGGTCTCAATCAACTAACAAGTGGACAGGCTAATATAGGGAAAGGAACTAAGCGTAGAGATAAGAAAAAGAACCACTAATATGGACAAGTATCAAAAACTCACAAAGCTTTTAGCTTAACACATAGTGTCCAAATCCATGTCACGAGTTTGAAACAATAGTTAGTGGAGGGGAGCTGTCATTGACGAGACTGCGTAACAGAAATTTACAAGTCGACAAAAAGAAGAGCTAAAATGATCAAGTTCAAAAAGACTGTGCATATTTGATAAAAAATCAAATCAATGTCATAAAAAAATTAGCTAAAAATTGATGTAAGTAATTTTTCCTATTTATACCCAATTAGCAAAGCAATATGATCTAGCATTCATTAAAACAAACTTTTCGACGACAAAGATTACAAAAATACACTCAAATTAAAAAAACTTCAACGATAAAGTGAGACAAAGAGGTGTTGAAGCCATACAAATAATAAGTTTTCGACTTAAATATTTATGTATGTTCAACTGGGTCTCTTCAGAAAAATCATTAAAATAACCAATCGCCCAAAATTGCAATTTTTAAAATCCCAATTTTTAAAATCACAATTGAAAAATCTAAACAGCAGGGCATCGAGTGAATCTAAATGAGATCTGTCATTAATGGAATTGTAAAATCAAACATGATTGGTCTGTAAATGACATGAAAGGAAACCACAAAGTTGCAACATGTTTAAGAAGAGAACAAGGTCCGAATGCATCTCGAATACTTTGATGGCAAAGTTACATGATGATATCAATACTAAAAATTCTATCTCTGTGATTGGTGATTCTTTTAAAAACACCTAAATGTTCTCTGTCTTATCGTCAAAAATGAAACAAAAATTTGACACAAAAAAATAAATTTGAACAAAAATCAGGCTAAAAGTGAATAAAATAAAAAATATAATTCATCAATAACGAACGCTTCGAACAATTGCGAAACTCAAAAATCTTTTTTAAATTAAAATTCTGCGTCTGAAGTGCTTTCTAATGACACCAGTACTCACATATCTCTACAATGAATCTAACGGACGGCCGAAACTTACTGAACAATAAAAACCCAGTGGATCATGTAACTCCGAACAATAATGGTTGATTCCAAATAAAGGGAAAAGTTAGTATTTCCGGTTTTAATTAGACAAAAATGTCGACATTGTCGTTTTTTCTGCGGCATCCTCTGTTTGATCGTTCTCACACGTAAGAAATCATTGGTAATTTTGTTTTAAAATGTAGGAAACTGTCGGTTTGATCAGATTGAGTCCAAGTTTGCCACGACAGACGAAAATCGGTAACTCCAGACGGTCCCAGACGAAACAACTTATGCGTTTATGTCCAGATTCATGAGCGTTCATATCCAGATTTTTGTACGTTTTTCTATGCTTCCAGACTGTTATTTCGAACGCGCGAAGCCCCATGCGTTAATCTTCGGTCTGGACATACTTGTTTCACTCAATGCCTCGAAATGAGCTGTCGCTGTTTTTAGATAAAACAATACTACTGCATGCGATTATTTTCTGCAAAAATTTAATAGAGAAACAAGATCCCTTTCACATCCTTCTTCATATAAGATTGGTTAGATGCATTTGCAGAACCAACACTCCCCAGTTTTGAGTCGACAATCCCAATTTGTTCACTCACCCTTTAGTCTGTCTCGTTGTTTTTCACAGCACATAGGTCGGCATTGTTTATTATATCCGTAGCCTGAACAAAGTCGTGAACAATATCAAGAGTTATATTTTAATGGAAACTAATAACATCTATTAAATTACAGACTTCGAAATAAAGCGTTTTTTGAAAGAAATTTGTAAAAAATAATTTGAAATGATAGATTCTCTCCCGTACTTTGGTCGCAGTGGGTTTCAGCGCTGTACCATTGACTTTCAATTGTAACCATTAATGTACCAGACAAATAGCAGTATAAATACTTTTGCCAGTCTGCCCAGAGTCGAATAGGAATCATCCCAGTCTGTCCTTCTTCTTCGCAGCCTCATTTACAATATTGGTCAACACTGCACAGAATGTTTAACATCAGACTGTACATACAAAAAAATGACAGACTGTACACAGCAAATTTTGAAAATTTCGAATAACTTGATCTCATGCTTGATTTTTTGAACATGGCGATACCTTCACGAGCTATTCTAGCTACTTCTACTAACTACACCACAACTAACTCGCACATCGACATCCGCTCACCTCCGCCGACCTCCACCGACCTCCGCCGACCTCCGCCGACCTCCACCACCGACCACCACCGACCTCCGACGACCTCCACCGACCTCCATTGACCTCCGCCGACCTCCACCGACCTCCGCCACCGACTTCCGCCACCGACCTCCACCGACCTCCGCCACCGACCTCCACCGACCTCCGCCGACCTCCACTGCTTCCACTTGAAAGATGTGAATGCACCAATGTATATGTAAGTAGTACAAGCTTCGGGCTTTTGGCCGTGGGGTGTCAATCCCAGTGTTAATCAGTCTATTTATGTTTATCTTTTTCCAGTGTTTGAATA
This sequence comes from Convolutriloba macropyga, assembly GCF_964194025.1. NCBI lineage: Eukaryota > Metazoa > Xenacoelomorpha > Acoela > Convolutidae > Convolutriloba > Convolutriloba macropyga. The sequence goes on from NW_027450936.1 coordinate 20,169, forward strand.
TGCAATAATTAAAATTTAATTTCCTCTTGAGACAACAAAAAAACGGGTAATTTATTCGCGCCTTTCTGCGCAGATAATTGTCAGCCGGCAATTAATGCTACTCAGGAAAACGGAAGAATAAACTTAGTCATGCTCAGACAGAAAACAGAGGCTGAAAACCTCCGCCGACCTCCACTGCTTCCAGTTGAAAGATGTGAATGCACCAATGTATATATAACTGTACAAGCTTCAGGCTTTTGCCCGTGGGGTGTCAATCCCAGTGTTAATCAGTCTATTTATGTTAATCTTTTTCCAGTGTTTGAATATGCAATAGTTAAAATTTAATTGCCTCTTGAGACGGCAAATAAAATCGGGTAATTTATACGCGCCTTTATGCGCAGTTAATTGTCAGCCGGCAATTAATGCTACTCAGGAAAACGGAAGAATAAACTTTGTCATGCCCAGACAGATAACAGAGGCTGAAATCTTTCATGCTCAGAAAAAAAGTCAGTTTAATGACTCAGTGACCTCTAAAAAAATTTAAAATGTGGGACATGAACAGAGCAATTGGCCGGACAAAATCCAGTATGGTTTTCGCCCTGAGTCAGCAATGAACTGCAATGCTAGAGTGGTCCGGGCTGTTTCATGCACCGAGATTTGAAGTCTAGATAATTATAAGCTTGAAGAAAAAATTATTGCAGTTTCGGAAGATAATGTTCTTATACTGAGTTCGGAGAAAATTTCCCCTGCAAATCTTTTAATGCTCTTAGAATAAATGAACTCATTTTTAACATCTGTTCAATCGCAAAGTTCTCATCAGCTCAAATCTTAAGCAGATCAATTATTCATCTTTAAATTGTAACCTGCAAAATATCTGAAAAGTTAGCTAATATTTGCTTTTGTTGATCAATGTTTGATAATTTCCCCCCCGCCAAATACCGGAAAAATTAGCTATTTTTTTGCGTCGTACCTGTTCAATGATGTAGTTAACTGACTCATGTACTTCTGGGCTGATGTCTGGACTGCTAATCATAGCTCACTCGCCTCCAGTATGATCTCTTGGGCCTTCTTCTTCACCTGTAATCAACACGACCCATTCTAGATCGCTGTCTTTTTGCTGATCCCGGCCCCAAACCTTCCCAGGCAAAACAGAACATGTAGCCAAAAATCGGCTTTCCTTTTAAATGACATAGTACAAGGTTCCCGTAAAGGTCTTGATTAAACCATCGGAAAACATCGAAAAACCAGATTCTCTTGATTTTATACCAAGAAACCAAATTGCAACCCTCAATTGAAACTCAAGATAGCCCGAGTTGAAGTGCTGCAGCGAAGGTCATGAAAGCTTATGATACTTCATTTTGGATTAGGACCTTTTGTGGCAAAGACCATACAGCATTTTCTTTAAATTAATTGTTTGCTAAGTGAAAGTTATGTTCATTGACTTTAGAATATATTTGCACTTATCAAAAAAACAATGAACGGCTTGCCATAACTTCTGCGAATCATTCAAATTTGACTTTCAATGGCTCTGATGTCTTTGTCAAAAAAGAATATCAACCGCCAAGACCATGTTTCGAGCATGTCACTGAAAAACAACTAACGATTTTACTACTCTTCGTTACTTCTACTGCACTATTTTTTCCTTACCATGGGATCACTCAAAAATTTAGGCCGTGCAATGTTAATTGAAGCTACTTTCATTGTTACCCATGCGTTACTCCAGAACTCTATGGCTTCTGTATTTGATATCAGATAATAATGACCAAAATTTTCACGAGAGGGAAAGTTCTAAATTTTCCTCGATGTAATGATAGCTTTTAGATTCTAATTTCCATAACATAATTCAACTAAAATTTTCAAAAAATTTTGTGACAATTTTTTTGTTCCCAAGTTTTTTTAATGCCAAATATACATTTGAAGATAAAAAAGTATTGAATTTCTTTTTTTATTGATATATCTGTTATTAAACCAACCGTTAAACTGATTTATACTGTTATCAAAAGATGAGATGGTGCAAAGTTCCCGTAAATGTCTTGTAGGCCGACATTTTATACCAAATGACCAAGTTGCAACCTTCAATTGGAAATAAAGAAAACCCAAGTGGAAGTGCTGCAGCGAAGGCCGTGAAAGCTTATGATAATTCATCTTGGATTGGGATCTTTAACTATATTATAAAGTCCAGCTGAGGGATAGCTTTTGTGGTAAAAACCATAAAGTATTTTCTTTAAATTAATTGTTTGAAAAGTAAAAGTTATGTGACTTGAATTTTCTCAATATTTAAAAGCGAAATAATACTGCAAATTTCTTTTTTTTTGAGAGTTGGTGTAAGAAGAAACTTGTTTTCGAGCAAAATTAACTTATAAAAAGTAAAAGTCTTGCAAAAAAACATCCTGATCTTTTCTCGACATCTTTTTGCTTTCATCTCACAAAAAATTTCAACTCGAAAACTTCTTGCAAATACCATTGTAGCTCCGACGCACATGATGATTATACAGAGATTCAAGTTATTCATTTGCGAACTATTAACAGGCCTAGCACTTGTAGGGGTCTGTTTTTGTTTAGTACCGCTAGAATCATCGAGCATACTTTATGATTTTTGAAAAAAACCCTCAAGCGAATCATTGGAATTGACATCAACTGAAAAAAAATCTTAAAGCAAGTTAGAATAAATAGTCGAAAACCATTGCGTTAAGAGGAAAAAAGTTCTCACTACTTTTTATAACTATCTAGTTTTCTCATTAGACGCATTATGAAGAAATAATCTCTTCATATTTGTGACCACGATTTGGCAAAAGTTTTGAACAAAAAATGAAAAAAGTTGAACGGACTTCAAGCTCACATTAATGTTGCACTGATACAGCAAAACGAGATTGTTTGTCGCTCTATCATGACATGCTATTTCGAGCTGGCCATTATTACACGAAGTACCAGACCAAACTAGCTTACATTTTTGTACCACATAGAAAAACTGATTACCACTCAACTTGTCAAAATACCCAGTTTTCCGGTTATTTGTACTTAGTTAACAATAGTTTTTTTAGTGTACTCTCGCCAGAGTGGCTCCACAATTTTTTCAAAATTTGTTTTCTGGCAGCGACAATTCTTTTATGACAGAAACAGCAAACTGCAGCAAAATATCACATGTTTCAAAAGCTCTGGGATCGACTTCTTTAAAATAGTTAGAAAAAAACAAAAGATAATCATGAATTGTCACCAATTGACTTTTGACGCGTTCTGCATGTGAGTACCGTTTTATAGAAAATTAATACTGACAAAATAACGGAATCACACAAAAAAGATAGCAACCTCAAATATGCCTCCCGAACCTTGGTTGTTCACTTGAATTTCGAATAAATTTCCGCAATTCAAAAAAAAAACAAGCAGGTTTTGCCATTTTTTTTCAAATCGTTCAAATGCGAATATCAATGGCTCTGATGTGTTTGTCAAAAGAGAATATAAACTGACAACAGCATATTGCGATCATGTCACTGAAAAACAACTTACAATTTGACTACTCTTCGTTACTTCTACTGCACTCTTTTTCCATAGCATGGGATTACTAAAAAATGTGAGTCATTCGTGTGAGTCTCTATCTAGACTAACTGTTCTTGACTAATTGTTTGTGTTTTAAGTTTTTCTGGTTATTCAGTGCGACGTTAATTGGTGGCTACTTTCATTGTTCCTCATGCGTTACTCCAGAACTCTATGGCTTCTGTATTTGATATCAGATAAAAGTGACTAAAATTTTCAAGAAAGGGAAAGTTCTAAATTTTCCTTGATGCAATGGAAACTTTTAGTTTCTAATTTCCATATTATAGTTCATCCAGAATATTTCATAAAAGTTTTCACAAACTTGTTTTTTGTTCCCAAGTTTTTTTAATGCCAATTATACATTTGAAGATAAAAAAGTATTGCTTTTCTTTTTTTATTTATTTGTTATTAAAACCATCAATAAAGTGATTTATACTGTTATCAAAAGATGAGTTGGTGCAAGGTTCTTGTAAATGTCTCGTAGGCCGACATCAAAAAACTGGATTCTTTTGTTTTTATACCAAGAGACCAAATTGCAACCCTCAATTAAATATAAAGGAAGCCCAAGTTGAAGTGCTGCAGCGAAAGCCATGAAAGCTTATGATAATTCGTCTTAGATTGTGACCTTTAACTATATGATAAAGGCCAGCTGATGGATAGCTTTTGTGTCAAGGACCATTAAGTATTTTCTTTGAAATAATTGTTTGCAAAGTGAAAGTTATGTGACTGGAATATATTTCAAAAATTAAAAGCGAATTAATACTGGAAATTGCTTTTTGGATTGTTAATTTAGGAAGGTACTTGTTTTAGGGCATTATTACCGTGTAAAAAGTGCAGGTCTTGAAAAAAACGACCTGATTTTTTCTCGACAACTCTTTGCTTTCACATCACAAAAGCTTTCAACTCGAAACTTTCTTGCAATTATCATTGTAGCTCCGACGCACATGATGATTATACAGAAATTCAAATTATCCATTTGCAAACTATTAACAGGCCTAACAGATGTAAGAGTCTGTTTTTGGTAAGTACCGCTATAATCACCGAGCTTACTTTATGATTTGTGAAAAAAAACCTGAAGCGAATCATTGGATTTGGCATCAACTGAAAAAAAATCTTGAAGCAAATTAGAATAAACAGTTGAATACTGTTGCGCTCTGAGGAAAAAAATGCTCTGCACCATTTTAACTATCTAGCTTGATCATTAGACGCAATTGAAGGTATCGTCTCCTCATAAACTTGATCACGGATTGGCCAAAATTTTGCACTAAAATGAAAAAAGTAGGCGGGCCTTCAAGCTCACATTATTGTTGCACTGATACTGTCAGAGCGAGATAATGTGTTGCTCTAACATGAAATGATACTTCTTGGTGTCCAATATTACATAAATACTAGACCTAAATACTTACATTTTTGTACCACATTGTAAATTTGAAACCCGCTCCACTTGTCCAAATACTCAAATTTATGGTTATTTGTACTTAGTTAACAATTGTTTTTTTTTCGAGTTTACTCTCGCCATAGTGTCTCAAAAACTTTTACAAGTTTTTGTTTTCTGGCAGCAATAATTCTTTCATGACAGAATCAGCAAACTGCAGCAAAATTTCAGGTACTTCAAAATCTCTGGGAGTGACTTTTTTGAAATAGAAAGAAAAAACAAAAATAATCATGAAGTGGCATTAATTGACTTTTGATGCGTTCTGCAGGTGAGTACCTTTTTATAGAATTTTAATACTCACAAAATAACAGAATCAAGCAAAAAAAAAATCAACCTCAGATCTGCCGCCAGAACGTTGGTTGTTCACGTGAATTTAGAATGTGATTGGTTTTCAAAAAATCAATTAACGAATTGCCATATTTTTTGCGTATCATTCAAATTTGAATATCAATGGCTTTGATGTGTTTGTCAACAGAGAATATCAAATGCCAAAACTACATTTCGAGCATGTCACTCTAAAACAATTAACAATTCTTTTCCTCTTTGTTACTTCTAATACACTTTTTTTCCTTACAATGGGATAACTCAAAAATCTGAGTGAGACTAATCCGTGTGAGTCTCTATCTAGACTAATTGTTCTTGACTAATTGTTTGTGTTTTCAATTTTTTCTGGTTAGGCAGTGCAACGTTAAATGGTAGCTACTTTCATTGTGCCTCATGCGTTACTCAAGAACTCTATGGCTTGTGTATTTGGTGTCAGATAATAATGACTAAAATTTTCACGAACGGGAATGTTCTAAGTTTTCCTTGATGTAATGGAAACTTTTAGTTCTAATTTCAATAAAATAATTCATCTAAAGTTTTCCAAAAAAATTTGGCAAACTTTTCTTTTATTCCCAAGTCTTTTTTAATGCCAATAATACATTTAAAGATACAGAAAAAGTGTGGATTTTTTTAATTAGCATATCTGTTAATACAACCACCGATAAAGTACTTTATACTGTTATCAAAAGATAAACTTTTACGTTTTTGAAAAAATTTTTTTGATTGGGCATTTACGTCCTAAATCATCTCTGATTTGAACAATATTGGCGAAATGAGGATGTTCAAGGAGATTGCACCTTGAAGGCATTCATAAGAATGTTGCCATGAAACGACTATAGAGTTAGGAGATGTTTCGATTACTGTTAGATTAATTTCTATAGCTTAACTGTCAGGATTTTTCGGATGCTCAATGCAAGTGCTCATTAAATTTTTATGAGTTTATTGTGAATTTCTCGGCTATGACAGACCTTCTACTTTTGAACAGAGCATCTAGGCATTTTGGTACACAATCTGTAGTCCGCACAATTCTTGTAACGTGTCTGTACTTCTGGGGACGCTGGTTTCTATAGTTTTCATGCAATTTCGTCATGCTCGATCTTTTCGGTATAATGGAAAATTTCAAATTCACATAAATATTGTCTGATCATAGAAAAAGCAAGTTTTAATCTGTCAAGTACAATAGACCGATTTAAAAAGCTTTTTAGATTTTGTCCGGCTCAAAAATGCTCATAGATTGACAGCATATATACTGATTCGGACCTGAGTTTTCCAGTTAGTATGTTAATGTAAAGATTGAGCTCCGAAATGCTCTGGCACTATAGTCGGGGGAGGACTAATGGCAAAATTTTTTTGGTACTGTCATTTAGGAGCTTAGCTAGATGAATCTGTTAGTACCAAATTTGATTCATTTTCACATTACAGTGCAGAGGTATAGCCAAATCGTCACGGGCAGATCTGTCCGATGTGTGTCTCTCGTGTTCGTTTTTACTATGTTCGTTGGTTTTCAGAGCTCGTTCGAAAAATCATGAAACCAATTGCACTTTTTGCTGATAACAGAAGAATTTCAACTTATGGGAGTCTCAATTAAGCCGACTAGCACACGCAGTGACCATCACAGCAACATGGTGGCGGGGATCGGCCATGATGGCGTTCTCATTCGATTCCTGCCTATAGTCAGCAGTTTTTGTTTACATTGTCACGCAATGAGAAGGGACAAATTATCCTTATAGTCCTTTTTCTCCACGCATTAAGCAGTGAGGTAACATTGTAGTGAACATGGTGAGATTTGGAAAACTTTAGAAACCGGAAAAGAGCAATAAAGATAACGGGGCGGAGGCTCTTAGGAAAACAAAAAAAAACATTTACATCGTGATTAGATTTGGAATGCTGTTTAAATATTGTAGATTTGATTTCTATTGTAAATAGAGAAGGAAGGACTAAAAAATTGCAATTGGCTCAGTTTTCCCAATGAAATTTAGAACGTTCTGCTTCAATTGTAGAACGTTTTGCTAATTGCTAATTTTATTGACCTTTATCAGTTGAAACTTTCAGCTCGATTATTTTTTTTTGGGGGGGGGGGGTTGTATTGTTTTTGAAGAAGGGAAGACTAACTAAAATCTTGAAACATGCTCTGGCGTCAGTTCCTGGCATAAGGATTTTAGGATATTTAACCGATTTCCCAATCAGTTTCAGCACCTTCAATTGTAGAGGGTTTTGCTAATTTCACTGATAGTTTTGATTTGAAATACCTACCTTGTCTATTAATAATAAGCTTTTGTGGCCATGTATTGTGGGGGGGGGTTTGTTTTTTCCTTAATATGAAATCATTTTAGTCTTCTCGTAGACAAATATCTACACATTACAGTGCAGAGGTATACCCAAATCGTCACGGGCAGATCTGCCCGATTTGTGTCTCTCGTGTTCGCTTTAACTATGTTAATACATTGAAAGTGGTACAATATTGCGGAAAATAGCTACTTTAGCAGAAACCGGCAAAATGGAAAGGAATATCGTATCCCGTGTTCGCAAAATTGTCCTAATTTTAGCCGCGAAATACAAGTACAAACTCAATAACCTTTTTTTTCGCGCGAGTTGTATCACGCATCCGCTCAATTTACATATCGATTTTTTGCACGCAATGTAACTCGATTTCGCATATAATCCGCAATTAACTTAATTACTACTTATTTAATTAAGCCTAATTTATTACTACTAGTAGTACTTTATTACTACTTTATTACAACTTATAGTACTTTATTACTACTTATTACTACTTATTAGTACTATTTATTACTACTTATTAAAATTGGCCAGCCCCACATTGATAGACAAAGTCTTTGATGTGCGAGGGATTTTTCGGAAAAAATCAAGTTTTGTAGTTGCATGTATTTTAAGCACTTTAAAGCTTTGAAAGCTTCAATTAAATCTTTATTAAAGTGCTTATTGCATGCTCAAAATGCGCGCGAATAATAGATACCTAAATTGAGCGGAAACGTGCTACAAGATTTGTTACCTACTTTTTGCACCGAATGTTCTTTTATTTCGCAAAATTGGCGGAACCCCTTTTGCGAAAAGTAAGATACAAAGGCTGTCATATAATTTCTTTCATTTTATGTAACTCATTTCCGAGCCAATTTTACTAAGGCGGAAATTTTGGGGTATACCTCTGCATCGTAATGCATAAAATCTGGATAAAATTTGTTTTATAGTCGAGAGAACTTCAAGATTTGTTTTTATCTTGTAAAGTCTTTGCATGCAATTGAATAACTTAGACATTTCAACAAGACTTCATGAGTTCGCACGAATTATCATTTCAATTTAACACAGTAACGTACACACATAACCTTCCCAATGCGATTTAAAATTCTGCCAACAAATTTTTTATCACTTGGGGAATAATAATTTCTCAAATGAACTGCTTCGAAATTTCTGACCTTATCGCAGAACTGTGATCTGTCTTCGTAGACCTTCTCCGCTTCATAGGAGATGTCATCCGATGCATCTTCTGCATCTACAAGCAACCTGTCAACTCCGCCACTGCAATTCACAGTTGCAATGAATAACGAACGCTAACATAATCGGATTCATTAATCACTTTGTGTCCAGCATTACTAAAACAAACGGCATCAATTGATTTGTCTAACTAATCACTTCACTAAAAACTTAAAAAAATTTTTGCACGCGGCTGTAAGAAATAAAAAGCCGTAGTAAATTCAAATTTACAAAAATGTTTCGATTCACAGGGATAGTAACGAAAAACGTGGTTATGTAATTTGTGCTAGAAGGGCTTTGATATTTGTGTTTGAAAAAGAAACTAAGTTTTTCCGTACTTTGACGTTTTTGTTTCGGCAAACTTTTTCCGCGGTTTATGGTTGTTAGAATTATTTACCTATACCACTTAAGTCAATTTCAAACGTAGGAAATTGTCTTTACGTTTAGTTTGTGTGAAATAGCAACAAAGAAAGACATAGCTTTTTCTTATTTTTTATCGCCTACATTTTTGGTTCCAAACGTTAAAAATACTATCAGAGTGTTGAGATTTAAGCGTAAGAAATTTTCGGTTTGATCAGTTTTAAAGCTAGGAAACCGTTGTTAGGTTTAGTTCAGTCCGCAGGAAATCACAAGAAAATAACTTATGAACCTTCTTTTTCATGTTAATGTCGTAACTCTGTAAATTTGAATTGTAGAAAGAAATTTCATTCAGATTAAACCTGTCTTTACTTTTTTAAAATTTAAAAATGCATAAAAGTATCATATTTGCCAGTAATCTAAAAAAAGTTTGAATAAATCAGCTCATTGTTTCAATAGAAATTTCTCTCGGAAGTACATTTGAGATTCTAGCAAATGACACACTTTCATAACGTTCGATTGCACTGTAAAAAATCAGTTTTTTAAATTTAACTGCCAGTTTCTTATATGTGAAATGCAAAAATATGTTTTTCTTTCCTTCACAAGAAAAGCCAATAATAACGGAAAAATTGTACATTTCAGTGATTTTTTGTATTTCAGACGAATATGCCACAGATAGTTAACAAATTGATGTCGCTTTTGTTCTTTCCTTTTGACTAGGTCTATTTTACATGATCTTCCAATGCATCAAAATAATTTTTAAAATCAACTTAAAACCAGAACGAGCTTAGAACGATTTCTTTAGAAGTAATGTTTTCGTGTTCCTCATCTCAATGATAGAGTTTTGGTGTGAAAAAAGTTTTAAAAAAATGCGCTAAAGTTCTCAAATCAGTGGTTATTCAGAAATTAAGTGAATAACATTTAATTTTGAAAATTTTGATTTAAATTATTTTCAAAAAAGAGAACGCTAAACATCGAAAAACTGAGTTTTCGAACTTTTAGAAGTTTGCGGAATGTTAATGGTATTTAGAATCTTAGAACATTTTTTCTGTTTTGGTTGTCTGTATGTTTCTGCTTCTTTGTTTTTTTGCCAGCTTCATCTGTTTGCAATTAAGACAGACCAAAAACTGAAATCAGGTATTTTTAAAAACTGAAATCAAGTTCAAGATGCTGTTAAAATGAGATTATGAATATTTCAAAGTTACAATGATTAATTTTCATTCCTTAGATTAAAAAAAACCTTACCGTCAATGCTCTTTGTCGGTTATTTTTTCGTCCCTATGGATTTTTTGTTTCCACTGACAAACTTCAATGTGCCATAGTTTACATCAAACTTTCAAGAAATATTTCTGTTAAGCACTGTTTGTTCCGCTTTGGATGTGTGTTCAAAGGCTGCTACTGAGTAACGGGTTCTTCACTGATGAACTTTTTGCAGTCAGTAA
>NW_027450937.1:0-1000 GCF_964194025.1 Convolutriloba macropyga
TGTCGAAAACTTGTAAAATTTTTCGAAAATTTTGTTTCTCGTGGCTGGCAAAGTCTTGTATTTTTTTTGTGAATTTGGTATTGTGAGAGTGGTGGAAGTTGTAACATTTTTTGGAAAAAAGTTGGTGCGCTGAATGAGTGGAACTTGTAAAATTTTTCTATTTTTCAATTTTTTTATAATTTTCTGAATCCTTTGTTTAGTTTATGAGACTAATGAAGGACTGAAAAGCGCAAGTGACTAACCTGATGGAATACTGAGGTGAGCGATGAAAAAGATAGTTTAAATTTGATAAGTTTTTGTTCCAATGTAAGAAATTTAATAGTTTTTGTGAGTCTGAGACCGCACAAGCGGCATTAATTTAATGGGTCTATTGCCCATATGTTTGATTTAACAAGCAAGTGCGAAGTAATAAAATTGGAAGTTTGTTGAAATTCAAGCCTGGAGAGAAGTTTCAAGCAGAGTTTCGAGCTGAAAGAAGCGCATGAGAATGAAAGGGGGACAAAATATCGTGAAAATTGTCTGAAAAATTGGGGAAATTGGGGTTTAAAATTTGTCTGAAAATCGGCTAAAATTTATTTTTGGCTTCATTACTGTGTCAAGAAATTTGTGTATGTGGACCAATTGAATTTTGGTAAAATTACGGGTTAAAAATAGTTTGAATGGAGCCCTTAAGGTGTATTTTTGAAATCATTTTGCGCCATAAACAGACAAAATTTTGAAAAAAAGTGCAAAAATTGCTGTTTTTTAGTAGTAAAGAATTTTAAAAAAAAATGTTTTCGCAGCCAATAAGCATTTTTATACATTTTAAAAAATGTAAAAACATACTTAGAGAAATACTGTTAAGAAATCGGGTTTATATTAAATATTATTCAGTGATAACTTGTACCTTCATTTTTTGTTTTTTTTTTGATGAAAAGAGGCCAAAAATGTGCAAAAATTGGTAGTTTTTGAGGTAAGAATGTACAACAAAATGTTCTATGCTAGTTAGAATGGAGTGGAC
>NW_027450938.1:0-16931 GCF_964194025.1 Convolutriloba macropyga
AAGCTGGAGCGAGCAAACTGTGATTTGAAGTGAGGTACGTGGAAAGTGGGACCGTTTCTTCTTGAGTTCTCATTTACCAAGCATAGTTTCCCTAACTCGGAATCAGAAAAAACACGTTGTAATTCTGGAGAGCATAAGAAGATCTTGTATCTGCAAAAAACATTGGCAGGGGTAAGAGATTTAGTTGGCTTAGACGGCTTTTGTAATCGCTGGAATATTTATTGGTTATCCATTTGGTGACTTGCGTCTTTTCCAAAAGACGCGAGTTTTTCTTGCTTGCCCACCAACATGTTGACCCGAAAGTAATTATTGCAAGGATAAGCGATTTGTGGAGGCAAAGTTTGGTTTTCATTGAGGTCTTCGGGTAAACGTTTCTTTTTACCATCCATAAAACTGACATCCGTTATTTGATTTTTGTTTCGATATGCATGTTTTATGTAAGGCTCTGAAGTATACACCAAGATCTCGGACATTTTCCAAATTTGGTACACTTTCATCTTTCAACTTTTCTGTTTTGTCACTATCTGAGGGTTTTTTGTAAAACAATAAACCACACTTTGGAACTGATAATTCCATTCTATTCGATACAGTCCAATCTAATAATTTGCTTGTTTCTTCTTGAGCTACATCGAAAAAATTTTCTCTGTCGAGTTGTAACAACAGTTTGACATCGTCAGCAAATAAGTAGGGCTTGGCTGTCTCAAAAATATCCGGAAGATCATTGATAAAATACAGAAAGAGTATTGGAGCGAGGCAAGAACCCTGGGGGATACCACTAGTAACCGGTAGAAAACTTTCACGTTGTCTGCTTTAACAAATTGTTGGCGCTCAGATAGATGATTTGAAAAAAGCTTCAACAGTCGGCCTCCAATGCCATAATTGGCTAACTTTCTTAACAGTATATCATGTGGCTTTTTATCGAAAGCCTTAGCAAAATCTGTTTATAGAGTAGCTGTGATAGAATTTTAATCTTGGATGGAGCACGAAAGGTTGTGGATAAAAGAGATGAGATTAGATTCGATAGAGCGAGTGGGAAGAAGTCCATGCTGGGCTGCTGTAACTATAGTAGCTAGTCTTTACTAAAGGTGCACAGATCAATTTCTCGAATACTTTTTCTCCAATATTGAGAAGTGTAACAGGTCTGTAGTTGGTAACGTCAAATCTGCTTCGTTTTTTGAAAAGCGGAAAAATCCTTCCAACTTTCCAACAGATAGGAAATTGGCTACATTTCCGAAAAAATTTAAAAAGTTTGGAGAAGCTGCCATAGCAGAATGGAGTTTTTGGAAGAAAATTGGCGGCAATCTATCCGGACCTCGGCTTTTGCTTGTGTCAAGTTTTTCTAGTAAATTGCGTATATCGGCTTTCGAGAAATGAAAATCCGCAAGAATGTTGCTATCACCAGGCAGGGGGCCTTCGATTTCTTGTACAGTGACATTGTAAACAGATTGAAAATATTCATTAAGTAAGTTCACTTTCCCATTTGCTGAATATTCCTCTTTGTCATTCCATCTCAATTGTTCAGGGAGGGAACATGTAGAGCGATAACTCTTGAAGTGCTTGAAAATTGCGTGCGTATCACGAGACAAGAAAAGTTTGGTTTGATATTCAAATCTGTCTTCCTCACTTTTAGATGCAACTGATTCTTCACATTCTCGCAGGCGAGACATTCTAACTGGAGTCGGCTTTTCTTTGAATAGTTTCCGTTGTGTTTCAAGTTTGTATCAATTTCGAAGTTTCAGGCTTTATCCAGGGTGGTAGTGTCTGCCTATGAATGGTTCGTTTGGGGACAAACTTTTCAAGTATGACTTCAATATACTCATATCATTCGCTAATGGCTACATTGTCATTTGTTGTACATATAGGACTGAAGGGGTTTTCTTCTACGAATTGCTCAATACCAGGATAATCAGCCCTGGTGTAACTGTAGAAGGTTTCGAAAACTGGCTTTTGAGCGTAAGATTTGCGATCAATTTCAATCTTGATCGGCAGATCACTGATGTCGAAAACTTTCTCGAATTCGCTGTAAGGAGTAGTTTGAATACTGAGATGTTGCTCAAAAACTACATCAAGAATGTTACCACGTGTATTGAAATCAATGCACTGAGTATATTTGCTGAAAGTAAAAATATTCAAATTAGACTGATCTTCTCGGATGTCAGAGTGCATGATATCCCAGTTTGCAGAAGGAAAATTTATATCCCCACAGACAAGTCTAGGTGTGGATTTGCCGAATTCTTTGTCAATACCAAGCAGTATGTTTTCGAAGTTGTGCTGGCCATATCTGTACTTACTGTTAATTGGTGGATTGTAGAAGACGCATATAATAAAATTTAACGAAAGACAGGAAACTTTGGCAACTATACAACTGTCTGGTAAGTCTTCAACATTCGCAGGCGTAATGATGGATGGTTTGAGAACTCTCAAGAGCACTCCACCGTGCGCACTGATATTTGAAGTTGTCGTACGGTTTGCACGTACAATAGCATAATCTTTCAATAGGAGTTCACCATCATCGATTGAATCGGTCAACCAAGTTTCTGTTATCATAAGAGTGTGAGGACGGGTACAATTGACTGCGTTTGTAAACTTGAAACGTCTTTCGTAAATTTCTCGCATTTAGAAGCAGACATGTTATTGTGTACAGTAATTGTTGTGGTTTCGAAAAATCACTAACAATTGGTTCTAGAATCCCGTGGTTGAACAGTTAAAGGTTTCTAATCTTCAACTTTTGGATCAACACCTTGGTTAATCAACTCGCACCTTCGTTTCAAAATGGCATTCTCTGTGCGGGCATCTTCACGCGTGAGAACTGGTTTGACGAAAATTTTTTCTCTATGGAGTATATCACGTTTTTCAATACTTCGTGCTGAGACTTTTCTGGCATCCCAAGGAGATTTATATTCAACCATGGCTGTTCGTGGTCTAACCCTTGCTGGGTCAAACTTCCCTAGACGTTTCACACTGGACACTTCTGCTTTGACATTTAGGACAGCAAAGAGTTCTTCAAGTTTTGCACTGGTATCCGTAGTGTTTTCACTAAAACTTTAATTGCAATCCTCGAAAATTCCATTTATTCGAACGCAGTTTACTGTGTTGTGATCATCAACAGGTTTGATAGGCACATTTGTAGTGGCAGTTGTTTTTGAAATTTTAGTCACATCATCTTTAATTGCTTTCAAATTTTCGGACGCTCCTTTCAATCAACGGCGTGACTGTCTTTAGTATAGTTTCCTCTTTTATAGGTTTAACAGATGAAATAATACTATCCTTGATATCTTTCTGGCTCTCAAAAATGGAGGCAACGGATTCCTGGAAGTCGCTCAACTGGGAGGGCTCAGGCACGTCCAGGCAGGTATCGCACTTCCAAGTCAGTCCTTTGATCTTCTCGATATGTGTTAGTATTGCGGCGGTGATCGGCGTACACGCAAGGTAGAACCAGATTCCACATCCCACGCACTTGAGGCACCCTGTCTTGCACTCCGCTCCACAGGCGCCACATGGGTATTTTGACTCACTTTTATTCAGGCCCTTGGTCTCGGGCATCATTCAATATATGAAACTATTTAAATGACACTATTTAAACTTTTTAAAAGAAACTATTTAAACTGTACGAGTCTAGTCCTGTGAACTCCGATTTCAATCAAGGGCAGATCCTTGAGAAATCCAAAGAGAAGCAAATACAGGCTTGCGAAAAAAACTCCTTAAGGAGATATCATTGATAAAACTGAGGCTTGTTCTCCAGATCTTGCAACGGGAAAGAGGAGTGCCTTGCTGGTTGAATGCAGTCCCGTTAATTTTCTTTTGTTCTAGCCAAAGGAGAATTTCGAGATGGCATTGACCTCAGATACGGCTGGGAATCTGTGAAAGTACCATCAACCTGTGCATTGGGGGAAACAGTTAATGTAGCTCATGCGTTACATTTTTCAAAAGGTGTGTACAGACAGGCACAACGTTATACGCAATTCATTTGTCAATGTGCTCAATCAAGTATGCAATATTGTCAAAGTTGACCCCTATTTTCAGATTTCGCAAGTAAAATCTTCGCAACTAGAAGTACTAAATCTGATGAAGCTCTATTAGATATCAAAGCAAATGGGCTTTTTTGGTTCAAAGGCTGTTTATCAATCTTATTTATATGTGAAGCAAAGGCGATCCAGCCCGAAATTCATTATCTGGCCCGACGTCAGGTAATTCCCTGGGAAGCATCAATTCCCCAGGGAAGAATCAAAATTTGAAGTGCCACATTTCCAAATCTGGTTGATATTTTCAGCTCTAAAAACTAAACCAATTTTTTTAGCGAAAAGGAACACCCAATTTGCTGAATGAACGTCAGTCTAAGTTCTTTGACTTCGAGTTTGATAGCTTTCACCCATCTACATGGTTACGCTCTCCGCTCGGCTCCCTCTACATATGGGTCGGTGTGTTGCCATGTTGGTGGCTGCAATTGCTTTCCCACATGCAGTGCAAGGAATGTAATTTCTCCTGTATTTCCTCGCTGGTAATTTGTCAGATCTTGTATATCCTGTTCGCGAACATCTTTTTGCATTTCGAGAGAAGTTACTTGCTGAGACAATGGCATCGGAAGTCTGGCATTTCTTTGATGTTCCAATGAGTTGCTCGGCAGTGCATCGCTTCCAGCGGTTTTTCACGCTCTTTTCTGTTCTGAATCTTCTGTCGCATTTTGCGCACCAGAAGTTTTGAGGTTTTCTGTCTGTTTCATGACTTCGTTTTACATGAATCGCAAGGACGGCAGCGCTTAGGCATTCTTTGTAACAATATCGCCATGTCAGGGGCCTCCTTTCCAGCGTAAAGTGTCTGGGCTCCAGGGATGACATACCGGACTTGCTTCCTCAGCTTTTCTCCCATTGTACAAGGTAGTTGTCCCTTTTGCTGACGAGTATGTGCTATTCTTAGTCTGTCTAACAGGCACCTGCTACAGATACGTATGGAGTCACCACAAAAAACCACCGCTTAAGACAATGCAGAAAACTGGCCAAAACATGCAAGACAACCGAAGCGTCTGGGAATCGTGTCTATACAGCTGAAAATTGAAAAGAGGAGCATGCAAAAAAAGGGCATTTGCTCCGATTGGACAACGAGAAGCCTGTCAAAAGAGCGATACTAGGCTGGCTCCCAGCTCTGGAACAAACCCACAAAAACAGAAAGAAAACTCGGAACACTCCCCAGTACTGACGCCGCTTGATCAGAGAAGCCGGGATCGATCCTAACAACCTAGACAGACTAACAGGCTAAGAATAGCCTGTTAGTCTGTCTAGGTTGTTAGGAACGATCCCGGCTTCTCTGACAGGCTTCTCGTTGTCCAATCGAAGCAAACGCCCTATTTTTGCTTGCTCCTCTTTTCAATTTTCAGCTGTATAGAAACGATTCCCAGACTCTTCGGTTGTCTTGCATGTTTTGGCCAGTTTTCTGCATTGTCTTAAGCGGTGGTTTTTTGTGGTGACTCCATACGTATCTGTAGCGCTTGTCGATCCACTGCTGCATCTTCTTAGTCTCTTGTTTCTTCCAAGGTCTGAGAGCTGCGTCGAACAGTAGACCACTCTCCTTGCAGGTTTGAACCACAATTGCTTTCTGGCGATGGTACAGTCTGCTTTTGACGAGACGAGGTCGCAGTTTACTTGAAAGGAATCCGAACTTTCCGAACTGGTTGCTGCTGGGAATCTTTCTACCGAGAAGCCATTTCCACTCAATTCCGACCAACCGCTTTTCCTGTTGTTTCACCGAGTTCTCTACGGCGACGTTCTGCGACTTCTGTTTGCATTTGATGAAAAATGTTGAAGAGGATGGGAGAGGTTGGGAATCCTTCTCACAGACCCCTCTCCGGGACCCAGCTGGAACTTACCCCAGGTTTTCTCTTCACACAATATACTGTAGTTTCATGTAGATCCCTCGGGAAGTGAAGGAAAATTCCGTGCAGACCGTGTCGCTTCATGAACTCCCACAGTGCGGGTTTGGAGATTCTCTGGTAAGCTTTTTCCAGGTCTATAAGGCGACCCTCGTGCTCTGATTCTTTGTCCTCTAGACATTGTGCCCTGCGTCGGTCTTTGATGAACTGCATTTCTTATTGTATTTGGACCATGATTTGAGTTGCATCTGCCGTGCTTCTGTTGGGGCGAAAGCCATTTTGGATTTTCGCCAGAATATGAAGCTTCTTGGCCCAATTTTGGAGATGTTTATTCAAAACGCGTGCCAATATACGACTGATCATAGGAAGTACGCAGACACCCCTGTAGTTGTCGCGTTTCTGTCTATCTCCCTTCTTGAAAAGTGCAACAATTTGGCCAATTTTGGCGCAAGCTTCCCATTTGTTTGCTCTGGTGAAGAACATGTCTAGCACTCGTTCCACCACGTTAAATATTACTTAGCTGTAGCCTCTCTTATGTAACGAATTCTGACCAAGTCGGCCCCCTGAGCCGAGTCTTTAATCTCCATAATTGCTTCTAGGACTCGTCCAAGTACACAAGCACTTTTTGTCAAAATCAAACGCTAAGTACAGCAACGAACTGACGGAAAATTGGTCACATATCCATCCCGGAGCGATAAACGAACAGAATTTTGTCAACAGTTCTCAAACATCAAGAAATTCCCTGGAAGTTGATTGAAAAGAAGCGTTCGAAGTCTAAGAGAAAGCCTTCAAAAAGAAACGTCGAAAGAAACGAGCAGCCGAGTCCCTCTAGGTAAGCCTGCTTTAAGACTATAAAGAGGTATTTTTTCCTCGGAGTTTAACTAGCTTGTTTCACCTCCCTCAAGTGTCGCTTCTTTCCAAACGTCTGACTTCAAAGAGGTATACCCAACTCGGAGTCTATCGTGCTTTAAGGGCGTCTCTTCTTTTGTCTTCCTTCTATCTTCTTATATTCTGATGTCTACGATAATCAGAAATCGAACTGTGAAGAATCCCTGAGGGGGTGTACGAACTAGTGCAAAGAGGCTCGTATCCTGTGCGTTGGCTGTTCCAAGTGGTTACATGCTGGTGAGTGCTCGGGCATTGCAGCGAATCTCCTGAAGTCTTTTGAAAAGTCTGAGGGACTTGTGTATCTATGCAAAAACTGTAGAGGCCAGCCCTTAACAACTACACTTTCTGGAAGCAAGAGTATTGTTGAGAAACTGGTGAAGATTGAAAAAGTAATTGCTGACGAATCAATAAGCTCTGAAAACATCAAAGTGCAGCTTAAAACAGTGTTGGACGAAAAGTTTGAAGCTCTGGAGAAAACGTTGGTCGAAAAGCTAAATGCAATCATGTCATCTCAGGAGAATATACAGACAGTCATCAGGTCTGCTTGGCCTAAGCAAAATCAGTCACCAGACAAGAACCTCAAGGTGATAATGAATGAGGCAGTTGCAGGAAAAAGAAAGTTGAATTGGAAAAAAGAGATCAGAAAACATGCGCCTTCTCCCTGAAAGCTACCTAACAGACAGAAAATCGATAGTTCAAATTAACGCAGCAGCATCAAAGGAGCGGCCTGTTACAACCGGAGTTCCTGAATGTTCAGTACTGGTCCACTACTGTTCCTTATATAATTGCTCTGCCAACTGTAGTGTACTCTTCCCTAGCGCTGCTTTTTTTGCAGATGACCTTAAACTAGTGTTTAACGGTTCCGGAAATGATCTGAATAACTGCAGGAAGACCTGAATAGTTTGAATGAATGGAGTGTTCAAAACTTTCTACATTTAAATTCCAAAAATTGTTTGGTGACAAATTTACTGCCGAAAAGAAGTAATGATTTTCCAAATTTGCAGCTAGGTGCGTGTGGTATTGAATTCAAAGAAACGGTGAGAGATGTTGGATTAATTATCACCGACTCATTTTTGGTCTGAACACGCGAAGCAACGAGTTGGAAAAGCCATAAAGTATCTGTTCCTATTGAAGTGCAACACATCATTGCTTCGGAACACCCGGAGCGGAGTGAATCTCGTTCGAGTAATAATAAAGCCAACAGTGTTTTTATGCATATTAATGCTGAGATTTAAAAAGATCTGAGCTAGCTATAATCGAAAACTTCATTAAAAATTTCATCAAATGGGAAACATGAGAGAAAAATTAAAAGCAGGGACTTCTGAAAGCGATCCTGTCGCCCTTCTAATTCAAAGTGCTTAAGTTTATGCTACTTTTCTATTCAAAGTGGAAACTACAATGTGACTTTCAACAGTGATCTCGAGGCCGAAAAGTTAGAGCCAGCAATATTGTGTTACCTGAAATAAAAACTGAAGTTCAAAGGCAGAACTTCTGGCATTGATTTCGACTCAACGTTCTACAAGTCAAGGGTTGATTTTAATGACGGAAAAGATATAACAGAAAGATTACTACAATATGCCTGGCAGTACTTTGAGACACGCGGTCAATAACAACCCTGCACCTGAATTCTTGTTTGTTTGTGTAAAAGTTGTCGTGCCAAGCCGATGCTATAAACTTCGGGTGAAAACCCCTGTGGAACTGTACCATGAATTCACGTTAATTTTAATCATCTTCAGACGTGATTACATGCATCAAGACAAAACATAACTTTGTAGATTGCGTAGCTCCATGTTCTGTCTCTGTGGTGTGGGATCAATGCGCTGGCGTCCCGTTGTCAAAGCTTCCATTGTAGCTAGAGTAGAAGAAGTGTGAATGCTACCTTAATTCACCTTTAAAATTACTCAACTCTCCATTTAAATTCATCTTGTACCATTTCTTATTCCTACACAAGCTATCTTTGTTTTTACGATGCTTTCACGTTTGATTACTGTCACAATTTGTATATGTATGTAGGAATTGACTTGCGGTCCCCGAATTGACCGAATACCCTATCGTTAAGACAGAAATTGATGTGATTTTGTTGTGTGGTTAAGCTATATTTGAACATTTAAATCTACTTGTTTTGTTTTCATGACCATTGTTAATTTTTTTAGATCTATTTTGTTACCAACCCCCCCATTTAGGACCATGCATGTAACTTTTGCGCCCTAGTCGCACATTCTCTTATCAGAATAAGGTGCTATACATTAATACATAATTTGCAACTTCACATCCTCGCTTCACCTTTTCGACCCGCCAATACTGTTATTCAGAAGGATGAACCCACCAGTATTTTGGAGTCGGTTCAGGCAGTACGCAACCGGTCATGTTTTTTGCGACGTTTTTGCATGACCACTTCACTTTCCAATTGACCTCTAACTCCTTGGGTTTTTGCTGGGAATTAAAAAGATCTGAGCTAGCTATAATTGGAAGCTCCAATAAAAAGTTTCATCAAATGAGACGCATGAGAGAAAAATTAATAGCATGGTCTTCTGAAGGCGAACCTTCCGCCTTTTAAACTCAAAGTGCTGAAAAATATGCTACTATTCTATTCAAAGTGGAAAATACAATTTGACTCTCAACAGTGATGTCTCGAGGAAGAAAAGTTAAAGAGCCAGCAATACTGTGTTCCTTGAAATAAAAATTGAAGTTCAAAGGTATTGATTTGGACTCAACGTTTTACAAGTCAAGGGTTGATTTTAATGACGGAAAATATAACAGAAAGATTACTACAATATGCCTGGCAGTACTTTTGAAACAAGGGTCAATAACAACCCTGCACCTGAAATCTTGTTTGTCTGTGTAAAAGTTGTCGTGCCAAGCCGATGCTATAAACCCTGGTTGAAAACCCCTGTGGAACTGTACCATGAATTCACGTTAATATTCATCATCTTCAGACATGATTACATGCATCAAGACAAAACATAGCTTGCGTAGCTCCATGCTCTGTCCCTTTGGCGTGGGATCAATGCGCCGGCGTCCCGTTGTCCGAGCTTCCATTGTAGCTAGAGTTGAAGAAGCGTGGTTGTTACCTTAATTTACCCTTAAAATTTTTCAACTCGATTTAAATTCATATTGTACCAGTTTTTATTCCTACACAAGCTATCTTTGTTTTTACGATGCTTTCACATTTGATTACTGTCACAATTTGTATATGTATGTAGGAATTGACTTGCCGCCACCGAATTGACCGAATACCCTATCGTTAAGACAGGAATTGATGTGATTTTGTGTGATTAAGCTATATTTGAACATTTAAATCTACTTGTTTCATTTTCATGATCATTGTTAATTTAGATCTATTTAGTTCCCAACCCCCCCCCCCCTTAAGGAGCATGCATATAACTTTTGCGCCCTAGTCGCACGTTCTTTTATCAGAATAAGGTGCTATACATTAATACATAATTTGCAACTTCACATCCTCGCTTCACCTTTTCGGCCCACCAATATTGTTATTCAGAAGGATTAACCCACCAGTATTTTTGAGTCGGTTCAGGCAGTACGCAACCGGTCATGTTTTTTTGCGACGTTTTTGCATGACCACTTGACTTTCCGATTGACCTCTAACTCCTTGGGTTTTTGCTGGGCATTAGAAAGATCTGAGCTAGCTATAATTGGAAGCTCCAATAAAATTTTCATCAATCAAATTACGACGCATGGGAGAAAAATTAATAGCATGGTCTTCTGAAGGCGAACCTTCCGCCTTTTAAACTCAAAGTGATGAAAAATATGCTACTATTCTATTCAAAGTGGAAAATACAATTTGACTCTCAACAGTGATGTCTCGAGGAAGAAAAGTTAAAGAGCCAGCAATACTGTGTTCCTTGAAATAAAAATTGAAGTTCAAAGGCATTGATTTCGACTCAACGTTTTACAAGTCAAGGGTTGATTTTAATGACGGAAAAGATATAACAGAAAGAGTACTACAATATGCCTGGCAGTACTTTGAGACACGGGGTCAATAACAAACCTGCACCTGAATTCTTGTTTGTCTGTGTAAAAGTTGTGCCAAGCCGGTGCTATGAACCCTGGTTGAAAACCCCTGTGAAACTGTACCATGAATTCACGTTAATATTAATCATCTTCAGACGCGATTACATGCATCAAGAAAAAACATAGCTTCGTAGCTTGCGTAGCTCCATGTTCTGTCCCTGTGGCGTGGGATCAATGCGCCGGCGTGACGTTGTCAGAGCTTCCATGGTAGCTAGAGTTGAAGAAGCGTGGTTGTTACCTTAATTTACCCTTAAAATTTCTCAACTCGATTTAAAATCATATTGTACCAGTTTTTATTCCTACACAAGCTATCTTTGTTTTTACGATGCTTTCACATTTGATTACTGTCACAATTTGTATATGTATGTAGGAATTGACTTGCCGCCACCGAATTGACCGAATACCTTATCGTTAAGACAGAAATTGATGTGATTTTGTGTGATTAAGCTATATTTGAATATTTAAATCTACTTGTTTCATTTTCATGATCATTGTTAATTTATTTAGATCTATTTAGTTCCCAACCCCCCCCCGCTTAAAGAGCATGCATATAACTTTTGCGCCCTAGTCGCACGTTCTCTTATCAGAATAAGGTGCTATACATTAATACATAATTTGCAACTTCACATCCTCGCTTCACCTTTTCGACCCACCAATATTGTTGTTCAGAAGGATGAACCCACCAGTATTTTTGAGTCGGTTCAGGCAGTACGCAACCGGTCATGTTTTTTTGCGACGTTTTTGCATGACCACTTGACTTTCCGATTGACCTCTAACTCCTTGGGTTTTTGCTGGGCATTAGAAAGATCTGAGCTAGCTATAATT
Source organism: Convolutriloba macropyga (assembly GCF_964194025.1). NCBI lineage: Eukaryota > Metazoa > Xenacoelomorpha > Acoela > Convolutidae > Convolutriloba > Convolutriloba macropyga. The sequence continues at coordinate 11,609 of NW_027450938.1, forward strand.
GGAAGCTCCAATAAAATTTTCATCAATCAAATTACGACGCATGGGAGAAAAATTAATAGCATGGTCTTCTGAAGGCGAACCTTCCGCCTTTTAAACTCAAAGTGATGAAAAATATGCTACTATTCTATTCAAAGTGGAAAATACAATTTGACTCTCAACAGTGATGTCTCGAGGAAGAAAAGTTAAAGAGCCAGCAATACTGTGTTCCTTGAAATAAAAATTGAAGTTCAAAGGCATTGATTTCGACTCAACGTTCTACAGAAAAGGGTTAATTTTAATGACGTAAAATATATAAGAGAAAGATTACTACAATATGCCTGGCAGTACTTTGAGACACGGGGTCAATAACAACCCTGCACCTGAATTCTGGTTTGTCTGTGTAAAAGTTGTCGCGCCAAGCCGATGCTATAAACCCTGGGTGAGAACCCCTGTGGAACTGTACCATGAATTCACGTTAATATCAATCATCGTCAGACGTGATTACATGCATCAAGACAAAACATAGCTTCGTAGATTGCGTAGCTCCATGCTCTGTGGCGTGGGATCAATGCACCGGCGTCCTGTTGTCAGAGCTTCCATTGTAGCTAGAGTTGAAGAAGCGTGGTTGTTACCTTAATTTACCCATAAAATTACTCAACTCGATTTAACTTCATATTGTACCATTTCTTATTCCTACACAAGCTATCTTTTTTTACGATGCTTTCACATTTGATTACTGTCACAATTTGTATATGTATGTAGGAATTGACTTGCCGCCCCCAAATTGACCGAATACCCTATCGTTAAGACAGAAATTGATGTGATTTTGTGTGATTAAGCTATATTTGAACATTTAAATCTACTTGTTTCATTTTCATGACCATTGTTAATTTATTTAGATCTATTTAGCAACCCCCCCCCCCCCCCCGCTAAGTGAGCATGCATATAACTTTTGCGCCCTAGTCGCACGTTCTCTAATCAGAATAAGGTGCTACATATTAATACATAATTTGCAACTTCACATCTTCGCTTCACTTTTTCGGCCACCAATATTGTTATTCAAGCATGAACCCACCAGTATTTTTGAGTCGGTTCAGGTAGTACGCAGCCGGTCATATTTTTTGCTTAGTTTTTGCTTGAACACTTGACTTTCCGATTGGCCTTTACCTCCTTGGGTTTTTGAGTTTTTAAGCTACCTTGTCCGCTCTCTCAATTGCAGTTTAAGCAATTTTGCGCAATTAGTTTTACTCAATTGGTGGTAGTTTACTACGAAAAGTACGGCAAAAAGTGAGACAAATTGGTTTCACTTCAAATCTAAGTAAACTCGAATTGCCTCGTCATTTGACACCTTAGTGAACTTAATGCTCCCACCCTCAACTACAATAATAGTCATGTGGCCACCACCAGGCGTTGAAGGCCATTTCGTCTGGCGTTAGCTCTTTATGTGTGTCATTGAAAACTTGTACTATAAAATAGCAACTCCATACAATATTCAGTGCGAAAACTAGAATACTTTAAAAATAGTAAACACATTTTCCGAAAAAGATTTGCTGGAAGTATCAAAATTTATTGACAACACTGGCAGGCGTTTTGAGCTCCAGCTTTGGATTAGGTTTTCATTTGGATTGGTACCTTGTATTTGCTTAGTTAGTATGGCGACTGTCTTATGCTTATTGGTGCAATGCTAGAGACAAGGAGCCCAAGTCTCCTGAACAGACTAAACTGTATGATGAGGCACTAATCTACGCACAGAGGGCATACCATATCAATCCTAACCACCCAGCAGGCAAGTTCAAAGGATAGAATTCTATCCAAAGCAATTAATTCGGTTTAGTTCTAAAAATTGATGGTTTTGGTCATAAGTTATACTTATCGCAAAACCTAATATCGAATAATATATCCAAAATATATCTCAAGGAAAAGTTAATTGGCCTTCGCAAAACCTGCTTGTAAAAGTGGGTACCAATTTCTCCGTTTTTTTAATAAAAACGAACCGAAACAAGACACAATTATAAATAGAAATAGCTTAAAACTGATCATTTTTGGTTTAGCTGTTTTTCCATAAATTCTGAAACAATCATGTAATGTGTTTTTTATAGCCCACAAGATGATGGGAGTTTGTTTAACGGAGGCCAACATTGGTATCAGGAAGAAAATGTCAAATCCACACAAAGTGTACGATCACCTGAAGACAGCTTGTGAGTTGGATCCCAGTGACCCCGAATCACACTATTTCTATGGGTGAGCATATTTACTTACGATTAGCTGCTGTTTGAAACAGCAACTGTTTTTCTTAGCCGGTTTAATAGCAACTTTTTCTATCAGAAGAACGTTCTAGTCATGTCAACTGCACATAGCGGCCACGAAGGATGGTCAATTCACTTGGTCTGTGTGTTTAGATCTGTTTGTTTTGTATCCTGTGTCATTCCATCGGCTGTGAAGACATTCGCAGGTCTGCTAGTCTCTCTTCCCAAGTCCACATTCGAAGAGGCACTGCACCACTTCGAGACAGCAGAGAGATTGAAACCCAACTTCATGTGTAGAAATCAATTGGCAATGGCCAAAACATACGAGAGGTACTAAGATATACTTAATTAAAAATAAATGGGGGGGGGGGGGGGAGGGTTTAGATCAATTTTAAGTAACATTGATTTTTTGAACTGTTGAAATGTGTCAGATTTGAATTTTCAACGCGGTTGTTTTTTAGCAATTAAGACTGAGACTATAACACAGTTTTGAAAATCCGGTTTTTATAATCCGGTTCGCTGGAAAATATGAAAGCAAAAATTTTGATTGTATTTATAAAAGGTGCTATTTAAGTTTCCGAAATTAAAGCAGAAATAATTTCATGAGATCTTAATTTTATCTTAATTATCTTAGCCGTTGATTATCGGTTTCAGAAAAAAAACCACGGAAAAAACCACTCAAATTTAGATAGGAAATAAACCCTCGTTGACTATCAAAGAGCTGCGCAGTTATCGCGTGGGACTTGATATAAAACTAGCACAGCCGAAACATTATCACGACCAAAATTTCAATTTAAAATGGTGGTTTAATCAACACCTGTTGCGATAATAGCAGTTAAATAAACTGCCTGTGTAATAAATTTTAATGCCCAATCGACACTGGAAAAACACTTCAGCATTAGACTACGAGTTTATCACACGCTTTTATCGCCACTGTTACTAAGTTTTATAAACTTGTAGTCTAAAAAAACAAAAATGATCGCAACAGGTGTTGATTTAAAAAATTACCACACGGTTGTTATCGCCCTCGAAGTTATCATAGCACCTCGGCTTCGCCTCGGAGTTTGATAACTTCTCGGTGGCGATAACAACCGTGTGGTAATATTCATTAATTATTTCCGTGGGGGCTTATTTCCTGGACCCGTTGATAGTCGCGGTAGTTTTTTAACCGGTTTTTTTGCTCATAGCTCGCCTGATTCGAAGGAGCCATTGTAACCTGCTTCAATTTGAATGTTTGACTGGTATTTTAGGAATGTTTATAAGTTCATTTCAGACTTGGCAATCACGAACAGGCTGCACATTGGATGAGAAAAGCGAGTGAATTCAATGCCACGAAAGCGAAGGACAAGAGAGACAAAGACGAAGCATATCAAATTCTACAGAAATGGAAACTGAAAGAACAGTTTAGAAACATTCTATAATGCAGTCTTTCGAATGATTAATTTTCTATTACACTTGACAATTTACGCGCAAGTTTGATGAAACAGAACATTTCAAGAAAAATGTTAATTCAGTGCTAAAACATTGCATCTTCAAAATAATTTAAGTTTCTTTATGTGCAGTGTTTCTTCTTTATGATTATATTGTGGTCATAGAGTTCGCCCCGGCTAAATCCATCCTGTATAGTCTGAAAATTACTCAAACCCCAAAATTAAGTCTGAGCAGAGTATTGTCTTACGTTTGTACCTTATAATGGCGATTATTATAGTAGTATACACATTCTTTTTACTAGCTCTAGTTTTCAGGCACTTAACACAAAGCCCATTAACCTTAGAGGTTACGACTTGCTATGCAAATTAATTGTTAAAAGTACCCATACGGAAGTTCAAAGCACATAGGAAGCGAACCCTGTTGGCGGGAGTTAAGCTGAACATGCTTTTTATCATGCAGCAAATTTTAATCAAAAATGAAGACTAGCGGTGTAAATTGGGAAATGAACAGAGTACTGGTCATCCAGAAAAAAACGGAATGTCTCTAGACTGATTCAGCGCTGATTGCTCTGCGACCAAACTCCGGGAAGTGAACTGCCAGGGCAATACAACATGCATCGAACTTTTTACATTTTTGTAGCGCTGAATTTCTAAAGGATTAAAGCTGTCTGTTTCCCTTTTTTAGCGCGTTCACTGCAAATTTTACTTAGCTTTGTGGTGATACTTCCACGGGGAGTTCTTAATATGAAATTGTTTTTTATCAGTTTATAAATAACCTTTTAAATATATTTACGATAACCGCTAGAAGCTAGAACCGTTGATTTAAGCGAATAATTGGGTGATGAAAGCATAGAATATACATTTGAACATCCTTCAGAAACAAAATCAAATTTTTTGTGAGCGTTTATAGCAATTGTAAACTTTTGCAGTGCTGAATTCCATACAATTTTTTCTGTACACAGCTATTATACATTCAAATTGACCTCTCTGCTGAACGTGAATGCAAAGAATATGACTGATGACGAGTTCATAAAGACTTGTGAAATGAAATTGAGATTAGTTGCGTATTGAATTCCATCACACTTTCCAATCCCAGCCATCAGGTATTTAACGTACATTTCGCCATACATACGTGCAGCCAAATGTGTGAAATCGTTCGTGGGAAGTTCAAGCAACGGCAACCGAATGAATTTACATAAATCGCTTTTGCTTCGAGTACTGTTTGCTCGTTGCATCCGATGTACTTGGTACATTTTCTCCAAATAAGGCCGATTGTCACTGTAATCCAAATAACTTGCCCCGTAAACTCTGTCTACCCAATTCATGGTGTGAGAATAGTGGACAGTTTTCGTTCCGCTGCACTTTTCGGCAAAATTCATGAAACTGGCTCTTGGCCAGTAATCCGGAATGTTGCTCCAGTCGACAACGTACGGATCTAAGCTCTTGATCTCAGAAGCAAACTTCGGATCGTCCGGTTTGATTTCCTTCAGTATAAGTGTACATTCAATTTTACCTTGTGAAATTTGGCCACGAAGAATCTGTAAATTTGAGGCTGTATTTCTTGTGAGAAAATGCACCAAAGATTTCACGTTCGGCTCAATGGTGAAGTTGATGAAGAATTGCGACAAATCGATGGTTTCAAAGAAGCTCTCAAACGATCTCTTAAAC
>NW_027450939.1:0-11408 GCF_964194025.1 Convolutriloba macropyga
TGTTGTGCAGCTTGCCATGTAATGAAGAGCAGACGAGTCTGCGAAGTTAATTACTGATACAGAGTTCCTTCCATGTTTCCCTTTGCTCGCTTTTCCAACCGTGCCCCAAGCTGTACCACGCCACACTCTCTCACTCCCTCCCTGTCTCTCTCGCTCTCCCTCCTACAGCGTTTGCGGCCATAATCGTAGTCGGAAAGGAATGCTGGCCATGATCTTGAACGTTGTCGCGCCCAACTTGCCGCCCAATGACAGTTGCACACAGGAGGCAAAAAGCTGGAGGCCCACTCCCCATGCAATCGGGGGGGGAAGAGCCATGTTACGGACCCTTCTTCTAGGTCAATCTTACCCTAGACACAGGTTACTAAAACCTCTTAGCCCTAATCTTTTACACTCTACAGCCGATATTGCCGGGGCGGCGGCGGCGCAGCAGTGAGCTGTGTTTGTTGCACAGGCCGGCCGTGTGTGTCCTGACTTCCGCGAGAGCACACCAGATGGGCTCCAACAGATGGGCTCAACGCTGATGGCTGTGCCGCCGATCCCTGTGTCTGCACGCGACGGATCTGCGCCATCTGCTTAGACGCACGGGGCACCCCTTTCGAGCTTGTTTCCTACCTGCAGAGATTTTAGGCTCGTGTACCCATTTTGACCCTCGCTCCGTCACGTCAGTGCCTTTCCACAGTCCCGGCACGAAGGGGTCAGCCGCTTCCAACTCGCCCAAGTCAACCGGAACGAAAGGTATGTTGGTCGGGGTGCCACACGGAAGGCCGACTCCTGTCCTCTCGGTTCGAAACCTCTAAGCGGCGCCTGACCACGACCCCGTTTGGTCCACGGAGCGGGGACGTGCTCTTCCGCCCCTTCACGAATCCGAGTTCTGACCGACCTCCGGGCACTGAAAGAGTTTGCGCAGTTTTCCCCCATCTGAACCGGTTAGATGCATCTCAGTGTTGCCCCCGAACTCCGCCGCGCAAACCCAGACGGCAACCCGGCAGAAGACCGCAGAAATCGATGTACCGATGACGATGGGGGTCGATCCGTAAGCCTGTCTTTCTCGGTCTTCGCGCGCTGTGGCGGTACGCCCCAAACCCGGTGAACCCTATTTCGACTCCGTTAGAAATGCGCCGCCGCTGGTTTCGTTACTCATCAAAACCACATCCGCATATTATTGCTCTCTTTAGAGGCGTTGCTCGCGGGCGCTCTCAATGCGCCTGGGGGTGTCAAGGAGGGCATATAGCAACAACTTTCGCCAGACCAAAACCAGCGGGTCGCTCTTTTGCCGTGAGCCCTTGCTGACCTGTCTCGCTGGTACACTCCCCCCCACCCCCTTTTTTCTCTCTGTCCCCACCCGAAGCAAAACCTTTACCTTCCTCTGCATCAGGGAGGAGGTCGCCGATCAGGGAAGCGGGCCGGGGCGATTTGTCTGTGAGCAAACGGATAGGGTAGGGTTTGACCGTGTTCGGTCCGTTTACCTGAGGGCAGTCAGACCACCAGCGGCTGCAGATGCAGCCCCCCACGCACACACGTCAACCCCGGGCAGACTTTGCTGACGAGTGCAATCACTGTCCCAAGGTGTATGCAAAAGAGAACCCTGTGAGCATAGTGTTGCGGCGAGGGCTTCCTCCATGCCCCCGAACGTGTCGAAATTTCGCTCGCATAGCCCTGACCCTCGTTCGTTTCTCGCCACTGCCGTCCCTCCACGTCTCTCTGCTTGTCTCTACCCCATCTCTCTCTCTCTCTCTCTCTCTCTCTCTCTCTCTCTGGCTCCAGCCTTCTTGCCACGGCCAGGGTAGCTTATGCAAGGACCCCGGCTGTCCAAAGATGTGCTAAAATCGAACCCTTTTGCCTTTCTGATAGGAAACCAGATTGGCTCTTTCAGTGCCATTACTGGTGCCATTCGGGCAATTACATCCTATCCGCCGCCTAGCTGTCCCCGTTGCCTCTCTTGTACGACATGCTGCAACCAACTGACTGACTGTTTCATTATTGAATCTGTGCTGCAGATCTGAAGGAGCTGACTAGCGCCAAGTCAAGCTGGCATCACAACTCCAAGGGAAGGAGAGAAGGGCGACCAATCTCCGGCAGCACTGTGAGTCGCGCCAGCTACACTCTGTTCAGTCTCGGCCCTCTGACATCCGCGGCCGGCCTCTGCTTCCTCTGCTGCCCCCCTCGCCACCGCCCGATCACAAGGATGAGAAAAATCTCACAGCCGAGAAGGGCCTTTGGCTCGCTGTGGTGTGAACCTCTAAGAAGTTCTGAGTGATTCTCTTTTGTACACCGTATCACCGCCTAGGGTTTGATTGTCTGTTAGGTGATAGGCGCTGGGCTGACAATCCCGGCAGCAGCAGCCATCCGTCCGGCCGTCCACGGGCAGAGCACAGTGTGTACTGCGGCACGATGGGTGTGATGACCCAATTAGATGTGTGAGCCGGCTGCTTCACAGAGGTTCCCTCTGTGCGGCGGCCCCTGATCACAATACCCTTCGAGGCATATCCATTCTTTCCTGACCCACACCTCGGTACACTCTGCTCACTTTTGCCGCCCTGGCCTCGCCGCCCGCTGCCCTCCGCTGGGTGTCCCAGGGAAGGATGCGTTCCCGTATTCCGTGTCCGCGTGCGTCCATCGCCTCTTCCCCCCTTGAGGAGTGAACAACTGAGTGGGTAGTCTATGAGGGACAGTTATTGTGGTTTCCATAATTTTCTCGGTTGTTTCAGAACAGACGAGCCCTGCTGATTAGGCCGGGAACGCCCTGCCTCTCGTTTCCCTCGGAGAGCCCTCCCCCAGTGGGCTCCCCACGGCGAACGAGCGGCTCTTTGGCTGCCGAGGCAAATATTGCAAGCACCCGTTGAGTCAACATTGTGATCCCAGCTGAACTCTTGTTGAATTTTAGGATGCGACACCCTCTCGGCGTTGATCAGGCAGGCCAGCACGGTAGCTTTGTCTCTCTCCCCCTCGGCCATCTCCCAGCCTCGCTCTTGACCCAAATGTGATTGTGTGCCTAACCCCTTGGGCTCCCATTTGCCTTGCAGGAAGACATCCCATGAGGCCACGCCCCTCGATATTCTGCTGCCGCTGAGACGGCCCCGACCGTGCTTCTACTGACCTCTCAAGGTGACCATCCCCCGCCGGCACCGGCGCGTTCCCTCCAGCAGTCCGCTCGCGCATTACTGTGGTTTCCGCCACGCTCGGCTTATGATGACCTCAGATAACAGACCTAATATAGTCTGAGCCTCGACTGTGATGGCAATAAACATCTAAGGGACTGAAGCACACCGCGGCGTTAGGGAATTCCTGCGAGACTGACGACTCACCTTCGGGCCTTTCCCTTTACTGTTGAATCGTCTAATTTGTGAAACGTGTGCGTGGCCATCGCGCCATTGCCGGTTTTGCCCCTTGTTGCCACCTCCCTCATGTGGCAGCGAGGCTTCCTATCTAACTTGGCATACATCATCGGGTGGCTCGGCATGGTAGAGCCGGTGTACATCGGGAACCGACATTCTCTCGGGTGCACAGTGGGCTCGCCTAATCAGCCCTCCAACAGATCTCTCACCTTCCCCCTCCCCATCCCCTCCCCACTGCAGGTGCGTGATCGGACTCCCAAAGCCGTTTGAGCTCCACACAGGTAAGCCGGGCAGAACGTGCCCTGCCCATGTTCCTTTCGCTGTCATTTGTGTGCGCTGCTGTGCCATTGCAGTGAATCCCATATCTTAGCTCCGTCAAACCCATGGGTCCGCCCTTTGCTGTCATGATGTTGTCAATTAGTCAGTACTGTATGTAATAAACAACTCCAAGTCCTTGTGCTGATCTGTTGGGTCCTGGGCAACTGCATATGCATAGCACAATTCAGGAGCGCTGCGCTCAAAACTGTTTGTGGAATTCATTCGCATCCCCTCCGCCTTTGTCCCCCGCCATGCAGGTATATAGATAGCTCTCTGCCTGAGGTCCCCTGTTGCCCGCCCACAACCGACAACAACATGTCCATGCGAACAGCGCCAACGCGCCCTGATCTGGCCGCAACGCTGTGCGTGCCTGCGTCTCCACAGTGCGCAGCAGGCAATGAATAGTCAGACAATAGCATCCCAGAGAGGAGTGCGGTGACTAGAACCCACCCCTCGCCCTACCCCATCTTTGCTCACGCTGTCCAGTTCGGCTCGCATCCGGGATCGATTGCAGTTCTTGTGTCGCCACAGGGAGGTGTTTTCAAACACAGAGAGAGGGCTGTACCGATGGGCACATGGACTGCTTTTGCTTATGTCAGAAAACTCTCCCCTGCGATGGTAGTGTGGGCCGCAACGTACCGGTCTCTTACTACATCAGGAGTTCGCCAGAGTGTGGAACAGGTGCTGGGCATAGCACAGAGATGTGGGGACTGACCGCCATGGAGCCAGGCACAGACGTTTGATCAATACATAGTGACCAGGCTCTGATGGCCACTCACAACTGCTAACTAGGTTGCAGAGGATTGCATAGACTACCAGACAGGTGCCAGCAACGCGGCTTCCAACGATTATCGGGACGGTCATCATCGGACCATAACACTTTGCGTTAGGTAGTGTCAGTGTTGCTCAAGGCCAAGCTCCCTTGCAAGGTTGAGGAGCCGCGAGCATGCGCCACGCGCTCGGCCGGATTGCCATGCGGGAGACAATGCCAGTGCGTGTTTGCGATGTTTCTCTGGGGCAGGCATTGGTACCCGGGCAGTCACGACCGGCGGTAGGTATGCACGGCATAGCGGGGGGCAGAAAGATTGGGCCGATGAATTTGAGAGAGGGGGGGGGGGGGGGGGGGGGGCCACCGGAACTCACGGAGCAGGAACAGCTATGAGGACAGCTGGTGAATTCTTTCGTTCACTCTTCTCAATTCATTCCCTTGACTGTGCAACCCAGGACCTGCAAGAACACGTGGAATTGCTCGCATCTGAACTCGACTGGGCCATGAAACTGCTGGCAGGCTAACCACAACTCATCGGCAGGCGCGCCCAGGTGAATCAGGATATGGAGGGGCTGTCCAGTGCTCAGACAGCCGGGCGGTCCACACAACAGGAGGATCTCGTTCACATGGCCAACTGCGACCCTGAGGATCTGGACCGCCCTTCATCTATTGATAGCAGTGGAGACAAGGTGGAGGAGGACAAGTGGAGACCTTCGGCTCCTGCGGCTGCCTCTTCCTCCCGGGCATTGACATCGTCAGCACCCCTGCAGACGCATGGGCCCAGGCCGCGGGGAAGCGGCAATGCCCCGCTGTCCTTCGTGGGGAACAACCATCGGCATCCTGTCAAGGTGCACGAGTACCTGTGCTGGCGCCACCTGGAGGGGAGGTGCTGCTTCTCACCAGAGAGCCGCCGCATGGCCGCCGCCACACCCCTGGTCATCGTGTCCATCCCGCCCTCCAAGCACGCCCGTCCCCAGCGAGCAGCAGAGACCAGCAACAGCGGCGCGGCTGAAAAGAGAGATCAGTCTTGCGCGGGAATCGACAACCCGGCAGCGACAAGGACGAGCAGCAGCTGGGCTGCAGACACTGCCCAAATCCGGGAGGCTGTGCTGCGGGTGAAGGATCTCCTTGTGGAAGCTGGTGTGGAGTCACAGGTAAGCCCCCTTGCCTCCCAACACACACACACACACACACACACACACGCGCGCGCGCACACACACACACATGCAGTCCCGTTGTGTTTCCAATGTGGTGTTGGGCGCTGTCGTGCTACGGTTCAGGTAGACTGCGACGACCGGAGGACTCCAGGGAGTAGATTCTGCTACTGGGAGGCGCGGGGAATCCTCCTCCGGGTAGAGATAGGCATCCGCGAGGCCGCCAACGGCACCGCCTGCCTGTGGTTGCACCCCCTACTCTCTGGGCTCATCCATGAGGCGCAGCAGAAGATTCTTGATCACACTGCACCTGGGGAGAGTCCCGACCTCAAGCAGGCAGGGCCTCGTCTGTCAGGCATACCGGTGGATGCTCTTCCCACCGTGTGCGGTTGGCTGCTTGCCAGCATAGCGATCCGCTTCCCCGGCTCCTCTATGCATGGGACAGTTGAGATAGATCGAGTCGTGGATCACACCAGAGAATCATGGGCAAATGCGACAGCAGGTGGAGCCGGGGCCGCCCAGCGTGCAACGCCATCCCCTCTGTGTCAGAAGCTCCACATTGGCCATGATCCAGGAGCCTCCACGGGGCTGTGTGTAGCTCACCTACGCTACCTTGTGGGGGTCGGAAAGCCCTGCCATTGCCTTGCCCACCAGCACATTAGTGCTGCAGGGCTCAAGGCTCTTGTTGAAGTCGGATATGCTGCAGCCTCCCCCAGCGGGAAAGGGAAAGTCGTGCGCTGGCCGACTGGGGGTGACACAGCGGCAGCAGAAATGGGATGCGGCACCACTGGGCCTGTGGCCGTCGTCGTGGCCAATTTGCCGGTTCCTTGCAATGCCTTCGAGCTGACTGCACAGCTGAGTGAGGCGTTTGCCAGTTTCAAGATGCTGAATGGTGCGGCCCATTGGCTGCCCGGAACATGAGACCTTCCTCCATGAATTGTATTCTTGTGCTATGGTATTTCGCCTGCACTCATGTTTGCGTTGGGGTCTGAAAAAAGGGGCGGGGCAGGGGGGGGGGGGGGGGGGTTAGACGAACGATGCATTGAATCCATCTGGCCACAGGTTTGTGGGGTCGCTGACAAACCCTCTCTGTATAATGCCTGTGTATTAGTGCATGGGAGCAAGACGAAGGGCAGCTTCAGACATGGCTGGGTGCGCGTCTATGTGGAGTCCGTGGACGATGCCAAGCAAGCCGTAGCAGCACTTGATGGCACACTGGTACCGCACTGCTCCTTGGCCATGTTTTGCAACGCGGAACGGCATGCGATCTGTGCCAGCGATCAGGGCTCCCTAGGCAGCTTCAGTCATTCTCGGAGCTTGCCTCGTTCTGTGTAGTTTTACGGGGTTGCTGCCTACGACCATGTGTTCACGCCGTGCGCTTCCTCGTATGCACGTGCACCTGCTCATCTCCGGCAACTGCGGCCTCCACAGCTTGATGATGAGAATGTCGTTGCTACCGTTGACAGGAGCACGATGGCCAAAAGCTTACAGTTTCGATGTCAGCCGGCCGCCTCGACACACTGTTCCCGCTCTTTCCCTTTGACCTTCGAAGTCAGCTTCGAGTGGACTCCGTTGGTGCCTTCTCCGTGACGGATCAGGTCACAGCTGACAGAGTCACCGATATCATCGCTGCCGCTGCCAAGGAGGCGGTGTTACTCGTTGACAGCGACATCAGCGTGTCCGAGAGATTTGCTGTCACAGGGCTCAGTGACAGCGACCATAGCAACGAAATGAACACGAGCCTCCTGCCACTTACAGTGACTGACGCTACTGCTTGCAGCGGAGGGAACACCTTGTCGCTGATGAGGAGGTTTGCTCATGTTCAGTCGGTGGAGCTGGATGAGGACCGGGTGACAGACTTGAGGCACAACGTTGACGCAGTCCTTCGTCACCATAGTCATCACCAGGAGGCAGGCCCGACCCCTGGCTCAACGCGCTCCGCGGTGTTGGGAACTGCCACGACGTTTTTGGGGGACTACCTGGAGCTTGCAGGCAGCCTAGTGCAGGACGTGGTCTTCCTGGATCCTCCATGGGGAGGCCCGGACTACGTCAGCACTGACCCAGGCGGGGCCTCCTGCCTGCAAGACCTTTTCCTAGGGGAGGTGCCTGTCTCCAGCCTGTGCAGGGGCCTGCTAGCGAGCAAGCGGGCGGCGTTGGTGGCTCTGCGGCTCCCGAGCCGCCTAACCGTTGATGCCTTCATGCAGAGCGTCGTCAGCCCAACGCCGTCAGGTGGGGATTCTGTGCTGTCCCACCACCTGCTCAGACGATGAGAACGCTGCCATAAGTCCCGGCCCCTTTCCATATTGGACGCAATATCCTCATTTCTGTCTGTCTGATGAGCACAAATTCTCCAAGAATGGCTTGCCCTTCTCCGTGTTACAGATGATAGTGATCGCTAGGAGGCATCTCTAAACCCTCTTCCCACCCCCCTTAACCTGTGCCTTTCCTCCGGCTCGTGCCTGTTCACATATACAGGCTGGAGGCCGAGTACTGGCACAGGCTCGGGAGGTGAAAGCTCACCGGCAAACAATCAGGGAGTGGGCCAGCCGCGGCACCCATCATCAGAATCAGATGGACTGCGGGATGACAAAGAGAATGCAATTGAGACCGGCCGAGCTGCTGCTGCTGCTGCTGCTGGAGAGGACAGGGAGGACACTGCGCCCAGCAGTGCTTCCCGTCTTTCAGCTGATGCTGGTGCCAGTACTGGGGGTGTTGAAGTCTATGATGTGTCGTTTCAGATGGGTCGATCCACACTGCTGGTACTGACCGCGGTGGACGCCACTGAGGCGTTGAGAAGAGAGGCTCTGAGTTTGCAGTTTGCTAGAAGGATGCGATGTGTTGGAGCCGCGGCCAAGTTGCAGTGCAGAGCAGGGCGGTGGAGGAGGCTTCCTCCCCTGTACTCGTAGTGTAAACAGATACAACCGTTAAAAGTCTCGTCTGCCAGGTTTGCGGACGACCCATGGCCGCCCCTGTGCCGTAGGTTTCCATTCACCTTTGTAATTGTGCGACACATTACCGCAATAGAACACGATTCATGGGTACACTGGCAGACGGCATTGCCTGATGGAGAGTGCTATCAGCTACTATGCAGTGGCCGCATTATAGTCACTGGACGCATCTTCGTGGCGGGGAAGTGTAGCTCAACAGCCTGGCAAACACAGGGTGACCACGAAACACTATCAAAAACGGCGGGAATGAAACAGGTAGGAGGGTACTAGGAAAGAAGAGGCCGAATCCTGGGAAATACGCCTAGCTCTAGGGCAGGAATGAACTGGCCGAATTAGAAAGCCGGGGCGCCGTCAGCCCGTCACAGCCAGCCCACCACCAACCCCTTCTTTCGTCACTGATCGCACGGACCTCGAGCCAAACTTTCCCTGATGAATTCGAAATTCAACTGTCCAAATCATGTGCAATATGCCGGCCACTGAGCAGCACATGGGCAACGTAATCAGGAGATATTATAATATGTACAACCGGCCCACCTTCTCCCGGGGGTGAAAAAAACTACGAACTGTAGCTAGCGGCCAGCGGGGTACCTACTCTACAGTCTACACAGAACAGTACATTCGTAGTCTCGTACGCGTACGAGTACTGCTGGGAGATACCAGCGATCAGCGCATGTGGAAAAAACACCAGGAGTACGAGTAGGGTAGGTACCCCTCGGTAAGAGATACCTGTCGCCACGGGGAACCGGACCTTTGGTACACAGTAGGTAGGGTACCTCTAGGGTACTACCTCTATCTAAACTCGTGGCTGCCCTGCCCTACCGAACCACGGCCGATCAACAAAGCCGATCACAAGCTGTGTTCGCTGATGTATCCATGATCTCTACAATACAAGTGCAGCAGCTCCTTGCAATTAGTACCTTAGCAGTTATCATATATATCGCTACACATTAGCTATCGCTAGCTGTTCGTCCCGACTCGTGCGAGTGGAACGTTGGCAAGCTCACGCTAACTCTCGGAGCATTCCTGACCGAGGGAAGGTCTATCCGTCTATACGCGAGACGTCCCTGAACACCCCTGCTCCAGCGCTTCAATATGTCCGTGGACGTCCCACTTTTCCCCGTCATTGCTGCCTGCACTGCCGGTATCTCGGCAGGTGCTTTTTGGTTCGGATCTGCTGTGGACACGCGAACCCTAAATTCGTTGATGGACGCCGGCGAGGATAGCGCCGGTGAGGAATGCACAACACGTTGGCAGGGTTTTTGGAGGGGATCGGAACTGTGGATTACTAACTTGAAATCTGACCAAAGCCACTGGCTGGTAAAGTGAGGCAAGTTTCAAAGGATCAGGAAATCTTGTGTAGTTGTGCACTGCACACGGTCTTGCATACTGCCCATTTTTGCAAAGTGTTGGAACGCATGTTGGTGGTCAGACACCGCTCTAACCTGCAGATGCCTGCCGTGATCACTGAGCAGTGAGGAAGTTCTTCCCAGTCTGGTGGCCGGCCGGCCGCGACTTCATGGTCCCGTCTGTCGCTCTGACTACTGCTGCGCAGCTCGGGGCATACGCGGTCACCAAGGATGTGGCGTGGCTATCCAGCGCAGGCATCAGCTTCTCAATTCTGCCCTACACAAAGTTTGGCATGATGAAATCGATCGATGCGATCCGGGAGGCAGACAAGCTTGGGAAGGAGGAACTTACTAAGGAGGTCAAAACCTTCAGCATGCTCCATCACCCTAGAACGGTGGCAGCCACAGCGGCCTTCGGGGTAGCTCTGGTGGCACTGACTCGCGCAAGCAAGTGAACGTTGCATTCCAAGTGCAGAGGCGATTCCCAACATGAGGCTTTCTCCCCAAGTGTCCATGCCCATGTAGTTCCGCAAAGCACTTCCATATCACCTCTGGTGTATGTATATCGGTATTTTTTAAATTTTGAGTTTATGAACTTGGTGGAGGGGGCGTGGCAGCTGCCTAACACGCCGGGACCAGAGCGTCTGCCATCTTTCATGGGCAGCAAGGGGCAGAGGAAGGGAGGATCTATACCATGCCACGAGCAGTGCAGAATGGCCGGAGCGCATGATGCCCAGGATTGAAGGACATGGTGGGGATCTCAGCGTAGCACAGAGAAGCCATGCGGCATACGAATGGGCTGCTGCTTGCAATGGAACGTGACAGCCACCCAACAGCGGTTGTACCGGTCGCACTCAGTACAACGAACGCATGTCGGTAAGAAGGGCTGGTGTTTTGAAATCTGGTGGGTAACAGCACAGCACCTTGAGCTCTAAAGCCCATGCCTGAAGTGAGTGCAAACAGTGCCCCAAGCTGCTGAAGCAATTCATCATCATGAATAATCAACCTGGCGGGGATGACAGGCACCTGGTGGGCTCTATGCGGCCAGCTGTCTGGATGGCATACCATAGCTGCATACCATAGGCAGGATCAGGTAGCGTACGCTTCGCCGGTCCTGCTGCTCATGTTGCCAGCCCTTGCCCTCCCTCATAACTGCGGCCTCCTTCACTTCATGTACACCTTGCCACCCACCATTTTGTGGGCTGGCCTACCATGCACCGTGGCCTCCCTAGCGAACTGCACGCCACACTTTGGGCAACAGAGGTCGCCGTTGGTGTAATCTGTCGTTATGCGTTCCACGTAGCACTTCACCAGGCCGCCCTTGCCTGACATGCAGTCAGGACATAAAAATATGGCTTCAGCGTCCAGACAAGCCTCTCAGCATTCGAATAGAACCATCTGAGCGGCGCTGGTCATGTCATTTCTGTGCAGATTGAGCCCCACCTCCTTTCCTGTACTTGTAAAGGATTTGGTCACAGCCCTTGCACTTGATGTCCACCTGCAATACAGCGTCATAGAGCGCCAGTTCAGCGTCATAG
>NW_027450940.1:0-22357 GCF_964194025.1 Convolutriloba macropyga
AATGTTTCTCTTGATACTACTAATTGATTAGGAAGTCAGTACTAGGGAGGCTTTATGAAATTACCCCTATCCCAGTTCGGAAGTATAATTAACTCTTTCAAATTGGTCTCAACCAATTAATTAGTAATAAAATTGGGACTACAAGATTTGATTATATTTTTGGATCTGATCCAAGAAACAATGCTTGTAATAAAAGTTTGTCGGCTTTTTGTCACAAACAATTTAAGTACCACGATCTTGTTTGGGAATATTGCCATATTCTGCTTGGGTCCTGTCTTATTTGATATCAACGTTTAAAGTCTGCGAAATGTCTCATGATGGTACACCACCACACAGATCAAAAATATTATTGATTTTTTCTATTTAAAATTGGTTACAAGTTTTCTAAAGAAACACACATTGAGCTAAAATAGCAAAAATGTTTTTGTCATGTCTGTAGAATTCTCAAAAAGTATTTAACACAAAAAGAACAAAACGGCATACCTTATAAAAGAGGTAAATTTTATAATACACCAATATATCGTGACCAATATCTAATTTAGATCCTGACTCATTGCTA
The DNA here is from genome assembly GCF_964194025.1 of Convolutriloba macropyga. Taxonomy (NCBI): domain Eukaryota; kingdom Metazoa; phylum Xenacoelomorpha; order Acoela; family Convolutidae; genus Convolutriloba; species Convolutriloba macropyga. The sequence continues at coordinate 560 of NW_027450940.1, forward strand.
ATTATGGCAACCCGGAGGTTGATGGCAGAGCAAATCAGCACTGAATCAGTCTAAAAACATTATATAAGTAATATGTTAATGTCACAGTTTATGAATTTTGAGTATTTTGAGTATATTAATTTTCCAGTCTTGAATTTTGAGTAAAAATATACTGCATGAAAAACAACATGTTAAGATTAACTCTCGCCAACAAGGATCGCTTTTTATGCGTTTCAAACTTCATCGTGAGTACTTGTAATATTTGATTTGCTTAGGAACTCGCAACCACTAAGCTAAATGGGCTTTGTGGTATAATTACCTAAAAACTAGCTAACGTATAACTCGAGTAATTACAAGTTATAAGCTACAAAAGTATGACATTATTCTGTTCTGAATTAATTTTGGAGTAAAATTAATTTTCAGACTATACAAGATAAGTTTAGACTGGATTAAGTTTTTGCTCTTGAATTATTCTGGTTCAGTGCTGAAATCCTCTGAGACTGAAGTCCAGGATGAATATTTCGGAGCTATTAGTTCTTAATAGTTTTAAATGATAGTTCTAAATCAAGTTCTTGTGGCATTAAAAATCATCACGTAAAATTAGAAAGATTGTCTTCAAGTTTGATCTGGCGTTTAAATCAAGATCGTAAATATCAAACTTTAAATTTTTAACATTGAATCTTTGGAAAGCTTCTTGTTTTGTTTGAAATTTTTATATGATAATTGTGTCGTCATTTCAGTGCGAACAATGATCAATTATGTCATTAAAAATTAAGTGTTAACTTAGCTCACTTCCAAATTTAATTTCCTCTTGGTTTTGTCAAAAAATAAACTGCTTGCCACCTCATCTTGTCTTCGGATAAAATTGTTCACTTTGCTTGGAACAGATTTTGGTTCGATAGTATGTTCATGCGCGTTTTAGTTACTCGTTTCAAAAAGATTCCTGGCCTTGTGTATTTATGATTGAACCCTACTCCTTGATCTTGACCTGATGATTTGAGCCATCCATGAACCATTTTTCAAACATAGTTCTGAACAAATTATCCAATGAATAAATACCTAAATAAAGTTTAAAAAATTGCTCTCCAGCGTTCCTTCGTTAATTAAACGATTGCTTTAGGCAGTTCTGTTATTATGAAACAGCTGTACTTTAATATTGATATTCAATGGCTTTTGTGAAAAGTGTCGTAATGCAATGGCAATTTTATTTTTTCTTCAAATTGTTCCTCTACCGCGGGTGTGTCATTATCTTCCGAAAAATAAAGATAATACTCATTCCAACAGGTTTTGTAAAAGTAATTGACATGCACTGAAACTGTGTGGGCAGCTGCACCCAATGCCGATGCAACTTCGATGACATTTTGCAAGAAGAGAAGGTAGAAATCAACTCCACGCAGCTCTTTTCGTCTTCGGAAGCATTCCAAACAGTAAATGTTAACAAGCATAATTATAAAACACAGGAATACCTGAAAAAATTAAAATAATATTACGAAAGAATATTCGGGATTATCCTAATTGAAAGGTTGACATAACAAAAGACTATAAACAACCAATAATTTGTAAATTTTAATCAGCAGATTTTGGGTACGAATACCCCATCGGTCAAAAAGAACAAAAACACCGTGGCCGTGCCTAGCGAGAAGTTATACAGAGGGAAAAAGGTTAAATTTGCGGTGTAAAGTAAATTTTCAATTCAAAGCGGCCTCATCTTGCGATGAAAAAGTTGAATTTTGCTAAGATTTGAGGTTTTTAGTGGTCTTTTTGAGATCTGATTTTTTTTCGCCACAGCGACTGAAACTTTTTCTCAAAGGTACCCTTGTTATCCGAAATTGAGCTCATGCAAGCCATATATTTTCATCTACTCCAAATCGTCACGTTATTCAGTTTATTTCGTTTGTGTTGCAGTCAAATTCTTTCCAATTTTTTGTAAAAAAAATTGCGGCGAAGTATTGTAAAAATAGGCGTTTCTACCGGTCAAATTAAGCGTTCACCGCTTAAGCTTTGAAACAGTGTTTTATTGCTACCAACAAAGGAGAACTTTGTAGCGGAACAACAAAAAGCAGCGAAATAACCAAACAAACTGAAATTAAGGGAAATCCAAATATAAACGACAACAAACGATAACCGAAAACAAATTTCTCAACAAAACCAACAAAAAAGGGTAAAAACAAAATTTTAACTGCTGAAACCGTTACAAGTAAATACTGTTTTTTAGTGTTGAGCTGACATAGGATGTGCGGTTTTCAGTTGTTCAAATATTATTGTCAGCGGATTCAAAACATCAAGTGCTATAACCATTTTTTATAACCCTTCACTAATTTTTCTACCCTTCTTATACCTTCGGCAATTATTAGGATTGACACCATGACCCGTGACGTGCTGTAAGCGATATTTTGGCGTGACCTTTACCGGTGTGCTCGACCAGGTAATTAAGGAGCGGAAATGCCCCAGCGCATATTCTAACTCTGTTCTTTAGGTCCATCGAACAGCTCTCGGCCCTCTGGGAAGCGCCTTTAAAAAATTGTTGGATTGGTCGATTTTGTACGAATTTACTAGTAATTTTTTCAATTCAACAAAATATCTCCATAAAAAACTAAAGTACTTTTGAGAAAAGAAAATTTCGTTGACTTAAGTTACCGACTTGCATTTTTTAAACTGCTCAAAAATCAGCCGATTGACGGAGAAGTCTAATTGATAATAATGTAACTGCAGACAACCAAGCAACTGACCAATTCAGCAAATAATAGATTATAAAAGCAGATCAAAGTTGACAGAAATTGGTTTCAAGTAGTTTTTTATTTTTTCCGTTTTCGCTTTGTTTTTTTTCTGAGAACATTGAGGTTTTAATATTATTTTCCGAAAATATATTACATATTATGATATGGTCTATTCTTTCCCAGTATCCATTTTTATAAACCGTCAAGACTGTTAGCCGTCTAGCAGAAGACGCTAATGTTAGAGGTTCCTTCAATTCCAACTCCAAAAGACACCCAGGCTGAGCTTCCAGACAGAATCAAGTATGTCCAGATCGAAGATGAACGCCCGAGGAGGCGTCCTGCGTGCAAAATTACAAAGTCTGGAAACATCGAAAAACGCACGAAAAGCCGGACATCAGCGCACGAAAGTCTGAAGATGAACAAGCAAAATTCTGTGCATGAAAGCACGAAAGTTCATTAAACGTACGAAAGTCAGATATCAACGCACAACAGTCTGATTATGAAGGTCTGGTCGACGCATGAAAGTGTAGACATTAAACACACGAGTTTCCACTAAACGAACAATTTTCTGTGAACGCACTAAAGTCCAAAAGTCTGGACATGAACGCACGAAAGTCTCAGACTCCACTTACTCTGAAAAATATCCATACACAAAAGGTTGGTCGACTTAAAATACTGGATGATGCAATTCAATAAAAATAAATTCAAACTCCAGATAGGAAAAGACCGGAATGTCCTAAAAGCACATACAAAAACCTAACTGCCCTCCTACACAACATACACAATGAAAAATGGCTTTTTCAGACAATTACAGGTAATTTGGTTCTTTCATAGAACATTTACACTGAAAATTTGTGGTGTCGGAGAATCCAATTCACTGGCAATCGGGATAATAATTTTAATTCGATTGTTGATTCTGGTAAACTTAACTGTTTCTCAAAAATACTTCAAAGCAAAAAAGATAAACTTAAACTGGACCTGAAAAGCTGTTCGATCTCCGATGAACTTAAAAGTTTTTTTTTACTTTTTCTGAGTGAACGCACCAGATTCTGGACATGAAAAAGTGAGAATTCGTTAACCGCACAAAGTATTGGTGTAAACTTAATAGTTTGGGAAAGAAAGCACAAAAATCCGTTAAAGGAAAGATTTTTTGTGAAACTCTTTATATGAACGATAGAAAATTCTTTGCAGGCATAATTGTTTGGTTAACGAATCAAAGTCTGAACATGATCGCACAGAAGTTTGGTGAACGCACGAAAAGCAGGACATAAGCGCACGAAAATCTGGTGAACGCACAAAAAACTGAACATAAGCGCACGAAAGTTTTTTGAGCGCATCAAAATCAGGACATGAGCGCAAGAATCAGACGGAATTGGTCGAAAGCATTGCCTCTTTTTTCAAATTTTTTCCTTTGTTTGTTCTCAAAACTTGAAGTTTGAATTTTCTTAAATATAAAACAAATTTTTTCTACAGATGGTTATGTGGGCCTTTTTCCCCCAGCATCATTTTTCAAAAATGCCAAAGCTGTTTAGCGATGCTAGCATAAGACATTCATGCATGTTAGAGATTCCTTTAGTTTCAACGCCAAACGAGACCCCGACTGAAATCCAAAACAGAAGGAAAAAAGACCAGATCAAAGATGAACGCCCAAGAGAGCGTCCTGCATGCAAAAATATATAATCTGGAATTATCGAAAAACTTTGGAAAGTCTGATGAAAGCACAAAAATCCGGACATCAATGCACATATGTCCGAAGGTGAGCATACGAAAGTCTGTTTATGAGAGCACTAAAGTTCAATAAATGTACGGAAATCCAGATATCAACCACAACACTCTGATAATGAACGGACGAAAATCTGTTGAAAGCACGAAAGCCTAACAAATTCAAAAAGTCTCGATATAAACGCACAAACGTGTGATGAACGCAAGAAATTCGGGTGAACGCTGAGGTTTTGACAAGACGGCATAAAAATCTGGTGAACGCACAAAAGTCTGGACATGAACGCACAAAACTTTCCGACTCCACTCTCACTAAAAACTATCAATGTTTTGTTCGATTTGAACAACCCGTTGATGTGATTGAATAACGCAAACTCAAATTCCAGATAGAAAATGTGCGGAATGTCCTAAAAGAACAGACAAAAACCTAACTGCTTTCCTAGACATCATACATAATGACAATTGGCTGTTCCACACAACTACAGATACTTTGGTTCATTCAGAGAGGAGCTACACTGAAAGTTTGTGGTGTCGGACACTCCATATACACAGGCAAAATTCAATCTAAAGTTAGTTCGATTCTTGACTTTGTTAATTTACCTGATTTTCAACAGTATTTGAAAGCAGAAATATTTTCACGTACCCTGGAAATACTCCACGCCAACTTCAATTGAACCTGAAAAGCTGCTCGACCCATTGATTTTTCTTTTTTTACAGAGCTTTTTTATAATTTGTGTGTAAACGCTTAAAATTCTGGACAAGTACGCGCGAATTCCGTTAACCGGTTATCCGCACAAAATATTGGTGAATGCTAAATAGTCTGGACAAAAAAGTACAAAAATGTGGACGCATGAAATTTGGGCTTGGGCGCACGAAATACACTTTACGGTTTAAAAAATTACCTCTTTTTTCATTTTTCTCTCTGTTTTTTTCTGAAATAAAAAGTTTGTGTTTTTGTTTTAATTTTCTGAATTTTTTTTACGGATTGCTATGTTTTCAACAGTATTTGAAAGCAGAAATATTTTCACGTACCCTGGAAATACTCCACGCCAACTTCAATTGAACCTGAAAAGCTGCTCGACCCATTGATTTTTCTTTTTTTTACAGAGCTTTTTTATAATTTGTGTGTAAACGCTTAAAATTCTGGACAAGTACGCGCGAATTCCGTTAACCGGTTATCCGCACAAAATATTGGTGAATGCTAAATAGTCTGGACAAAAAAGTACAAAAATGTGGACGCATGAAATTTGGGCTTGAGCGCACGAAATACACTTTACGGTTAAAAAAATTACCTCTTTTTTCATTTTTCTCTCTGTTTTTTTCTGAAATAAAAAGATTGTGTTTTTGTTTTAATTTTCTGAAATTTTTTTACGGATTGCTATGTTGGCTCTTCTTTTCCCAACATTAATTTTCATAAAATCTCAAAGCTGTTTAAAGGTGCTAGCAGAAGACATTCATACACGTTAGAGATTCCTTTAATTACAATTCCAAACGGGACCCAGGCTGATAACCAAGACTGTGGCAATTACGATAAGATCGGAGATGAACCCTCGAGAGGGCGTCCTTTTTGCAAACTATATAATCTGGAAACATCGAAAAACACAAGAAAGTGTGATGAACGCACAAAAATCCGAACATGAATGCACAAAAGTCGGAAAAGGAACACAGTCTGAAAACATCAGAAAACGCACGAAAGTCTGAAGATGATTGAATCAAAGTCTGGCGATTGGACGGAAATCTGGGTATCAACGCACAAAAATCTGAAGATGAACACAGAAAAGTCCGTAGTTGGACAAAAGAATGATCAATAAACGTACGAAAGTCCAGACAAGATTGCACGATAGTCTGAATATGAAAGCACGAAAGTCTGGTGAAAAGACGAAAGTGAAGACACTAACAAACGAAATTCAAATAAACGAACAAATGTTTGAGCGCACGAAGTCTGTATTAGAACGCAAAACAATTTGCCCCGTCCACATTCACTCAAAAATCCATACAATGTTTAGTACAATTTGAACAACACGATGATTCAATTGAATAACATAGCTTTAATTTGAAGAACTGACATAAGCGGAGTGCCCTAATAGCACATACAGAAATTTATCTGTCTTCCTAGACAACATACACAATGAAAAATGGCTGTTTCAGAGTTTTTCAGATACTTTAGTTCTTTCATAGCAGAGCTACACTAGAAAATTACGGTGTCGGAGATTCCAAATACATGGCAATAATCGATATAATTTTTAATTCAATGCTTGATTAAAAGTTGTTTTTCAAAAGTACTTGAAAGCAAAAGCGATTTTTCATTCACTGGAAACAATCTACGCCAACTTTTATTGAGGCAGAAAAATTGCTCGAACCAATGAACGTTTATGTTCTTGAAGATATTCCTTTTTACAATTTTTGTGTGAACGTTCAAAATTTTGGACATGAATGCACGAATATCTGTTAACCACACAAGGTTTAAGGGAACGCTTAATAGTATAAACACGAACTCAATCCGTTCAGGAAAAGCATTTTTGTTAACTTTTGTCGGTTAATGCACAAAACTCTGAACAATGACGCACAAAACTTTGGAGATGAACGCACAAAAGTCTGGTGAAGACACAAAAGTCCAGAAAAAAGCGCATGAAATTCTGCTGAACACAAAAAATTTGTTCATGAGAAGAAATATGAGTTTTGTAAAGCGCTTAATAGTCCGGACAAAAACGGACTAATATCCGTTTAATGCACAGAAAACTTTCGAAACTTTGGACATAAACAATGGAAAATTTGCTGCAGTCACAACTTTTGTGAACGCACGAAAGTCTGAACTTGAACGCGCAAAAGTCAGGAACTAAATGCACAAAACCACGGTGAACTCAGAACACTCTGGACATAAACGCAGAAAAGTGTTGTAAACGCAAGAAAGTCTAGTGAACCCACGAAAGTCTGGACATGAACGCACGAAAGTCTGGGGAACGCTTGAAAGTCTGGAAATGAATGCACAAAATCTGGTGGACCCACGGAAGTCTGAACATGATCGCATGAAATTCTGGAGAACCCACGAAAGTCTGGACGTCAACGCCCGGAAGTCTGGTGAACGCAAGAAAGTCTGGACATGAGCGCACAAAGGTCTGGTTATTCCACGAATGTCTGGACATGAACGCACGAAAGCCTTGTGGACGCACGAAAGTCTCGACATGTAGGCACGGAAGTCTGGTGAATGCACAGAAGTCTGGACATGAACACACGAAAGACTGGCGAACGCACTAAAGTCTGGATATGAACAAACAAAAATCTGATGAACTCTGGGCAGTCTGAATATAGGTTCTTTCCCTCTGGGACGGTATGGACATAAGCACTTTTGTCGGGCACTTTTGTACGAACATAAGCAACCTGTGCATGCTACTGCAACGTATAAAACTACGCAGTTTAGGTTGTGAACTCCCAAATAATTTTATCATATTGTGGTGTCCGTTGCCATCCTCCATGTTTATTTACATCTGAATGGAGTTTGGGCTCCTATATGATACTGATTGTTCATTTTGGGGAAATAGGGTATTTTTCTATTACTACTTTATTGTTGGAATGTCCATTATTGATCGTCAAATTATCCAGTTGCTGCCAACGTCCTATTACACATTGGTTCATTCTAATTTTTTTCTAAGTTGTACCTTTCTTCTTCCTGTATCAAACATGCTGGTTCGGTAAATATTTTGTCATCGCCTTCTACCTATATATCCCGGTTACATCGACAATTTAAATCGCAATTTTTTTTAGTTAGTTCTTGATCGCTTATTCAATTTTACTGTGAGCACTGTGGTAACATTAGGTCTGCAGGAAAGAAATGTTAACAACATTTTTTTATATTTGATTTGTGCTCTTATGTGTAGAGATAAGATACCAAAGATACCTACAAATCGAACATATCTGATGGCTTTGTTCAACGTTTCATACGATAAGAGCTGTTTTGACATGCTTCGATAGACCAATTTGGTTTCTAACATTTTGCAAATTTGATATATTACAATTCCGGTCTGATATATTACTGTTTTCTGAACTATGGTGAGTTCAATGTTTTCTATTTCCTAAATATAAATAGTTCTATTATTAAAATTTTGTTATTATTATATAAAATTTTGATTTCTCTCAATAAAACAAACTTGTAAACACTTTTTTGTGTGTTGAACAATGTCTTGATCAGCAAAACCAGTTGATAAGATCTGTAAAATTAGTCACTTTGAAAGTATAATTTTTTCAGTTGACTTTCGGCTATAAATATCGTCGACAAGTTTTTGGTGGAATTCTCATTGCTTTTTTGGGTCAATGAGAGATTACTTTTCATTTTTTATGTAGTAGGAGTATCAGCAAAAGATTTAATTCAATATTAGAGAATTAAAAAATTAAAGAAAATTAGAAAGAGCACTTAAAATTATTGTTGTCTTTTTATCATTGAAAAAAAAAACGTTCTCAAAATAAGTTTAATGTGATCGCACTTCAAAACAACCCAAGACTATGTACACATTACGCCGCAGAGGTATACCCAAGTCGTCACGGGTAATTTTGCGCGATCTGATTATCTCTTATTCGTTTTTCCTCTGTTAATACATTGACAATGCAACCATTTTGCGAAAAAGAGATACTTTAGAGAAACAGGCAAAATTGAAGGGAATTGCGCAACCCGTGTTGCGCAACCCGTTTTTTGTTCCTTCGGCCAATCTGAACATTGAAAAATCATAATTACTTGACCTCAACATTTGTGTAAAAGCTCTTGAATCACCTCGCCTCCTATTGAGTATTGAAATCAAATTGACACTTGCCTGTTAAACGTTTGCCGCAAAAAAGTTTCTCTTTGACGAGGAAAGTGAGAACTGCAAGACTGTACTGCATCTTGAATTTTTTCCAGCTTTTGTATTTCTCTCTTTATCAAATTTTTTTTGCTGTAGCAATTTTAAGGGGATTGACTCTGCCTTTTCTTTTTGACCTTACTCATGTTGTTTCCTGTTTGTGTTGGCTCCTGAATCATCAATTAAACTTATACATCTTGAACGAAAATACTGGCCAAAATTTGTATTTCAGTAACATTAAATTTCATCGAATGCTCAGTAGCCTATGTGATATAACATTGTGTATAATTTTTCAATGACTGTTCATTAAAAATGAGTAGTCTGATTTCCCAATTGACTGTTCATTATTTTTTGTTGAACAAAAAATGTTGTTTTCAATCCTTTAGATGCAATGGTAGTGGTTGCAGCTTATGTTCAAAATTTCGTTGGTTGCCATTTTGTTCAAAGTTTAAATCTGAAAAGCTTTTCTATGTATTTAACTGCGCTTGAATCACAATCTATGCAAGTCTTTTTTCTCGTTGCCTTTTTTCATGTGTTTTGCATACTTCACCAAGATGAAACCTAATTCGAGAACTTTGAGATCAAATTTTTTGCCTCAAAAAAGTGTGGAGATTATTTGGTAGATTTTTTTGAAATCCAGATGACAATTTACTCAAAAAACTAATAGGACTTCAACCAGTACCAATACGTGCAGCCAATTTTGAACATTGATAGAAAGTTCTTTAATTCAGTTGCGCCGGTCAGATGCCAGTTTTAAAAATGCCTCATAAATTTTGGTGCCCTAAAAGTCTCTTCAAGTATTGTGCCAAAACTTTCACTCAGGTGGCCTGCATTAGAGTTTTTGACTCAAAAGTATTCATTTGTACTTTACCACTCATTGGAAATCTGCTGACTATCATTATCGAAATTTCAATTTGAAGCTCTAAACTATTCTAAAGGATATTTAGCAAAAGAATTAGCAGTTATTATTTGTTTTTGTTCAACAATATATCAATAGGCGAGATCTTGTTCTTGGGTCTCGCAAGAATAGGTAAATGACCTAAAACTTCGCTATTGGAATGACAAAATCACAAAAAATAATTCAGCATAGTGTCAAGCGCAACCGCGTTGAGGTTTGATCTAAAAATATCGTAAGATAAGCGCTGAATAGTGGTGAAAAAAACTATTTTTTTCACCGCAAAGCGCCCGCATCTTTTAGCGTTGAATGCGCTGAACTTTTGAGGTTTTTAGTAGTGAAAAAAATTTTTTCGTGGCATTCACTGGATTTCTTACAAAAAATAAACTGACGTTCGAACCTCTCACCTCCTGCTTGTCAACAACGTCCTATTCAACTGCGCCATCTGTCACCTACGTCAGTGCTATTTCTTGTGAATTTAAGATAACCGTTGAAATTAGCGGTGAATATTTGTAAGGTTTGCGATTTTAGCGGTGACAAATTTTTTTCACTGCATTCTGGTGGTGGCGCTGAATATTTTTTTGCAACGCATTCTGCTGCTAGCGGTGAAAATTTTTCTTTCACCGCTTAAGCGGTGAACAATATTTATTCATCGCTTAATAGTTTTTTTTTCAACTAATTAATCCCATTGAGTGCAAATCTTGGACAATCGCTTTAGCTTCTTTTCTCTACAGCCCTTTAAATTTTTATGAACATATTCCAATGCCGCTTAATTCATTGTTGCTTTCGTTTAGAGCATTTATCTTATGTGAAGAATCAAACTGGTTTAAATTACTTTGTTGTTATATTGTTTCAAAAAATTAACAAGAAAAGTCATGCTGGAAGAAAAAATGTGTCTAATAAGAAAATACCCGTTCTGTGAGAGAAGGACAAACGCAAATGGTTTTGAAACTTGCAGGTTTTAAGTGATCGCAATTTCAAACACAGCTACAATCTGTTTTCGGATGTAAATCACAAGAGGCCTTACAATCGTCGAACATAGCAAATACTACAAACAGCCACATCTATTTGTACCATTTTGTACTATGGTCGCCAAAATGGTGTCAATTATCAAGTCAAAGAACTTTTATTTGAAGTAGTCGATTTAGAACTAACCAATATTTGCAGGGCTAGTCGAAGTGGCCAGTAATAATCATTTTAACACTGATGCCCTGTAGCAAATTGCCAATTGAATCTCAGTTTCTTGTTTAACAGCACAAACAAAATGTGAGATGGGCAGCTAATAACTCTGCAACCAACCCTGGTCGAGGTGTCACCGCCATTCAACGCAAAAAACATAAGATAAGCGGTGAATGCGAAAAATTTTGTAAGATAAGCGGTGAATGCGGTGAAATTACATAAATCAGACGGTGAATGCGGTGAAAAAATCTTTATCGCCTGGTAGCTATGAAAATTACATAAATTCACTGCTGAATTTAGCGGTGAAATTACATAAAATCACCGCTCTGAAAAAAGTGTCCCAATTGTGTAAGATAAGCGGTGAATGCAATGAAAATACATAAATTATACATAAACATGGTGGTGAAATTACATAAATTCACCGCTTAGGGAAAAGTGTTAAAATTATGTGAGAACAGCAGTGAATGCGGTCAAATTACATAAATTCACCGCTTAACTTAGCGGTGAAATTATATACACTAACCGCTAAGAAAAAAATTTACATTCCACTTATTGCATGGAGATAATAGGTTGAAGTTTTGAATGGGTTTTTTAGGGTAAAACATTGCATGCAGTATAACGAAATCGAATTGCCATTGGAATATTAGGATAAAGGTTTGACTATCTGCAAGATGAGGTTAAGATTTGAAAAAAAATTATTAGGATGCAGATTTGCATTGGGGTAATAAGATAAATAGTTGTCATGGTTAGAATGTGGTATAGCTTTATAAAACTCGATAAATTATCTAAGGGAAATAATTTTGATTAGCTGCAGGCATGTAACATGGTTAAGATTAGTACAAAGATTGCTTGGTTTAGTACTTCATGCAGACAAAATGGTATGGTTCAAAAATCTGCGCTCAAGTAAAAAAACAAAGTGTCGCTTTGAATCTTGATAAAAGCGTGTAGTATCACCTGATAATTATAGATTAAATTTTGCCAGGTAGATAGTAGCGTATATAATGGATTAACTGCAAACGATAACACAGGGTGTATAGTACTGAGTGGTGATAAAAGGTGGGTTTTATCATGATATTCGTGTAGAGATTTCATTATCTGCAAGCATGTAATATAGGTGACCATTTGAATTGGTATGCTAGAGTACAGTTTTGCATGGGGTAATATGGTACAGTGTTGCCATTAGAATAATATACAAGTGCCAAAACTTTAGGCACTGGTGAACACTAATTAAAAATTATTTTGAAAATTATTAGTCAAGGTGATATGAAGTACAAGAGTCATCAAAAGCCAATTGTACATCACTTCTTTCCTCTAAATGTACAAATCTCGGAGAAATTTTTTTCAAGGAAATGTGATTCTATTAGTGAAAACTAACACAAAACTTGTACATTTTTTTTCTTTCAATGTACAAGTGGCAGAGAAAAAATTCTTGAGGAAAATTTGTTTAATTTAGGAAAACTAACACAAATCTACTCTAAAAAACATTAATTTAGCTCAAGTAACATATATTTGAGTCATCAAATGTCAATCGGACATCGTTTTTTTCTTCCTTTTAATGTACAAGTGCTGCAGGAAAATTTTCAAGGAAAAGTTGTTCCATTAGTGAAAACTAACACAAAAACTACTTTAAAGACATGATTTTTGCTCAAATAACATGTATATGTGTCATCAAAGGTCAATTGTACATCACTTTTCTCCTCTTAATGTACAAATCCTAGAGAAAAATTTCTTAAGGAAATGTTGTTCCATTAGTAAAAACTATCACAAAACTACTTAAAAAGACATTAATTTTGCTCAAATAACACTCATATTAGTCATCGAAGGTCAATTGTACTTCATTTTTTTCTCTTAATGTACAAGTCCTAGAGAAAAATTTCTCAAGGAAAAATGGTTCCATTAGTGGAAAACAACACAAAACAACTTTAAAAGCATCAATTTTGCTCACATAACATGTATCTGTGTCATCAAAGGTCAATTGTACATCAGTTTTTTCCTTTTAATGTACAAGTGCTACAGAAAAATTTCTCGAGGAATAATGGTTCCATTAGTGGAAAACTAACACAAAACTCCTTTAAAAAACATCAATTTTGCTCACATAACATTTATCTGTGTTATCAAAGGTCAATTGTACATCAGTTTTTTCCTCTTAATCCAGTCATAGAGAAAAAATTCTTAGGGAAAAGTGGTTCCAATAGTAAAAACTAACACAAAACTAATTAAAAAACATTAATTTTGCTCACTTATCATATACATGAGTCCATAAAGGTCTATTGTACATCAATTTTTTTCTCATAAGGTACAAGTCCTAGTGAAAAATTTCTTAAGGAAATGTCGTTCCATTAGTGAAAACTAACACAAAAATACCATAAGAAACATCAATTTTGCTCACATAACATACATGTATGAGTCGTCAAGGGTCAATTGAAACTCACTTTGTCTCCTCTTAATTTAGAAGTCCTAGAGAAACATTTCTCAAGGAGAGGTTGTTCCGTTAATAAAAACTAAAACAAAACTACTTTAAAAAGCATCAATTTGGCTCAATTAAAAAAAATATCTATGAGTCATCAAACGTTATTTGTACATCATTTTTCGTTCTTACTGTAGAGGTCCCAGAGAAAATTTCTTAAGGACAAGTTGTTCCATTACTGAAAACTAACACAAAAGAGCTTTGAAAAACACCAATTCTGCTCACATAAAGTACTTATGAGTATCTAAAAACCATATGTACATTGTTTTTCCTCTTAATTTACAAGTCCAAGAGAAAAAATACTTAAGTAAAAATTGCTCCATTAGTGAAAGCTAACACAAAACAATTTTGAAAAATCATCAATTTGGCTAACAGGAAGTATATATGAGTCATCAAATGTCATGCGTACCTCAATTTTTTCTCTTAATGAACAAGTTTTAGAGAAAAACTTATGTAAAAGTTGTTTATTCAGTGAAAATTTTCAAAAATATGTTAAAAATTATCAAATTTAGACATAGAGAGTAGATATGAGTCATCAAATTCAATTGTAGATCATTGTTCTGCTTCTAATGTACAAGTCCCAGAGAAAAGCAAGTTAAAGTGGTTTCTTATGTTAAACGTAACACAAAAAAAACTTGAAACTGTAAAGTACATGCTCACACGAAGTATATATGAATCATCAAACGTCAACTCGACATCATTTTTTTCTTTAAATATTGAAATCTTGGACAAAAAACACAGGTAAAAAGATGCTTTATATGTTCAAGCAAACATAAAAAACTTAAAATGAAAAACTTTTGCTCACGCAAATTGCAAAACAGCAAAAGTCAATTGTACATCATTTATAACTAATTATACAAGCCCCAGAGAAAAAATTATGTGGTGAAAATTGTTTCTTATGTGAAAACAAACTCAAAAAGACCAAAAAATGTAATAGCTTGGGTCATGCAATGTTTATTCGAGTCATCAAAGTTCAATGAAGCAGCAATGTTTTCCACCTGATGTAGAAGTTGCAGATAAAAAATTTTAACTAAAGGTTGTTCAATGTTAAGACTAAAAGAAAAAACTCCAAAATGTAAAATGTTTGTTTTTGTAAATAATTTACTATTCATCAGAGGTGTTGTAAACTATCTTATATCTGTTAAAGTTACAAATGAAGCTTTCTTAGGCAAAAGATGTTTCATAAGTGAAAAATAACACACAACAAAAATAAAAAGTATCATATTTTTCCAGACAAAATGTACATGAATCTTTACAGGTTAATTATACGTCATCTTTTTTCATTTTTTATATCCACAGTAATATTGAAAGTAGATACTAACACAAATTTAATTCAAAAATGAATCAATTTTACTCACACAAAGTATATATGAGTAATTAAAGGTCAATTGTACATGATTTCTTCTCTTATGGTAAAATTTCTAATTTCTAAATAAAATTCCTATAAAATTTGTTTCAAAAGTAATAACCAACAAAAGTTTTAAAAACTATTACGTTTTCTCAATTTAAGATAAATAAAAAAAGCAGAAAAACTCTCATACAGTTGTTTTTTAGGTAAAAATGTCGGTAGAAAGCTCACGTTTCCACCATTTATGCACACCTAGACTACATATAAGTCATCAACGGTATTCTAAAGATCAATTTTTTTTCCAAGCGGGAAAGAAGAGGAGCAAAATTTCCAATCTGGTTGTGTCTTGTGGATGAAAAATTAACTGTTTGCGTTCAAAACAACACAAGGACAGTGCAAAAACATTATCCAAGTAATTAACTGACAGCTATACATGCTCTTCTGGAAGTAAATATAACAAACGAGAAAATAGCATTGCAATTTTTGTTTCGCGACTACACATATTAACTCCTGCACTATCAATAAATCGTTTAGTATTAACCTCTAGGCAATTGTCCTGCTGAAAAGTTATTTTTGCGAATGCTAATCCTTATAGAAAAAAAACAAAAGGCTGAAACATAACCATGTACATAATTACCGTATTTTTATCATATAGCGTCATTATCACTTAACCTTGTTATTCAATTGTTTAAAAAAATGAATTTAAACATACTTAATTAACTGCGAAATTTCAGGAAAAGTTGTTTTTTTTACAGTTGGTTTATTTTTACCATATTCGTAAACTGATTTAGCTAAGCCCAGTTAAACACCGTAAGTTAATCTAAAAGTGTCACTAACCAGCTGAAACATCTTTTACAAAATAAATTGGAACGTTAATACAATCACAACACCATCTATCCGTAAACCACACACGAACAAGCTCACTGCTTATCAAGAAACGAACCTCATTTGTAGCTCTTTGCACACTTTCGTTTTTTTCCTTTGAACTAAGAGATTTTTAGAGAAGATGTTTAAATCCCCCCCCCCCCCTGTGTGAGAGCTCAGTTGCTCTGCTATCACAACTCAAACTTATTCTCAACTTGATGGTTCCCAGAACTCAAGGGATTAAGCAAAAAAAGTGTTGTAGCAAAAAATGCTGCATTAGGAAAACTGGCCTTAGTGAAGCTGCCCCCCAGAGCTGTACACACAGTTCCATTGAGTTGTCGTCTATGTCAAAAAAGAGTAGACCAAAATTGTAAATGAAACAAAGAGCTAAAAATTCCCGTTGGTTTTATTTGAAGTGATTATAAGGCACAACTTTATTAATATGGGTTTTGTATGTGTTGACATTCCGTGAGGTACATGGGATTTAGCATTCAAGAACGATATTTATGAGTGGTCAATCAACCACGCTTCTTTGGGTACATGTCAACCTTTATGGATTTTCATGATATTAGGTCGTACATTTTGTTTTAAGTTACGGTAGACAATGTATTTGTTGTCAAATGTACGTATTTGTTGTATATCGTAGCGTTAAATCAAGAAGTGAGACTTAGGCATTTGCTTTGGATTTTTTGGCCTGGGAAAACAAACACAATCAGCCATGCATAAACGAAAACCTACCATGTAAACTTTGTGTGCATGCATTGCTGATTGCTTTGTTTTCCAACGCTAAAAAATCCAAAGCAGCCGCCTAAGTCTCACTTGTTGATTAAACGCTACCAGATACAACAAATACGTACATTTGTCAACAAACACATTGTCTAGCGTATTTTAAATTAAAATAAACGACCTAATTTTATGAAAACCATAAATGTTGACCTGTACGCGAAGAATCGTTGTTGATTGATTACTTAAGCTACTCAGAAATATCTTTCTTGAATACTAGATCCCGTGTACCTCACGGAATATCAACACATACAAAACCCACATTAACCAAGTTGTGCCTTAATATCATTTCTAGTAAAATCCGATGGGAATTTTCAGCTCTTTGCTTCATTTACATTTTTGATCTACTCATTTTTGAAATAGACGACAACTCAATGGTACTGTATGTGCAGTTCTGGGGGGAAACTTCACTTAAGCCAGTTTTCCTAATGAAGCATTTTTTGCTACATCATTTTTTTGCTTATTCGCTTGAATTCTGGAAACCATCAAGATGAGAATAGGTTTGAGTCGTGATAGCAGAGCAAGGAACTACCACACATGGGGAAACATTCAAACATCTTCTCTAAAAATTCTTTTAATTCAAAGGAAAAAAACGAAAGTGTGCAATGAGCTACAAATGAAGTTCGTTTGTTGACAAGCGGTGAACTTGTTTGTGAGTGGTTTACGGATAAATGGTGTTGTTGTTGTATTAACGTTCAAATTTATTTTGTTAAAGATGTTTCAGCTGTTTAGTGACACTTTTAGATTAACTTATGGTTTTTTAACTGGGCTCAGCTAAATAATTTAGGGATATGGTAATATGAAATCAACTGTAAACACAACTTTTCCTGAAATTTCACAGTTAATTAAATAAGTTTAAATTACCTTAATTTAACAAAAAGTTAAATAACAAGGTTAAGTGATAATGAACCGGTATGATAAAAATACGGTAATTATTTGCATGGGTTTGTTTCAACCATTTGTTTTTTTTCTATAAGGATTAGCATTCGTAAAAATACCTTGTCAGAAGGACAATTGCCCACACATAATACTAAATGAATTATAGATAGTGCAGGAGTTAATATTTGTAGTCGCGTTACAAAAATTGATGTGCTATTTTTATATTTGATATATGTACTTCCACAAGAGCATGTATAGCTGTCAATTAATTACTTGGATAATGTTTTTGCACTGTCCTTGTGTTATTTTGAACGCAAACAGTTAATTTTTCATCCACAAGACACAACTAGATAGGAAATTTTGCTCTTCTTTTTTTCCGGCTGGGAAGAAAACTTGCTCTTTAGAATAACGTTGATGTCCTAAATGTAGTCTAAGTGTGCATAAATGGTGGAAAAGTGAACTTTCTACCGACATTTTTACTTGAAAAACAACTGTATGTGAGTTTTTCTTTTTGTATTTATTTTGCATGGAGCAAACGTGATAGTTTATAGGATTTTCTTGTTGGTTATTACTTGACACAAATTTGTATAGGAACTTTATTCGGGAATTTTACCATAAAGGAAGAAATCATGTAAAATTGACCTTTAATTACTCATATATACTTTGTATGAATAATTTTGATACATTTTTGAAGTAAATTTGTGTTAGTTTTCACTTTAAAATTTACCGTGGTTATAAAAAAGAAAAAAGATGTACAATTAACCTGTTAAGAGCCATGTACAATTTGTTTAAAAAAATATTATACATATAGTTTTTTTTGTGTTAGTTTTCATCTATGAAACATCTTTTGCCTAAGAAAACTTCCTATGTATTTTGACCAAAAGTAATTTAATTTAAGGTATTTCTGAGTTTGATTTCACATATGAAACAACTTTTACCTAATAATCTTTTCTCTGGGGCTTGTATATTTAGATAAAATTGATGTAGAATTGACTTTTGCTGACTTTATATCCACTTTGTATATTAAAAGATTTGTATATTAAAAGAGTTGACCTTTGATTATTCATATACACTTCTTGTGAGCATGTATTTTACAGTTCCAAGTAATTTTTTGTTACTTTTAACATATGAAACCACTTTAACTTCGGGAGCTCTTCTCTGGGACTTGTACATTAGGAGCAGAACAATGATCTACAATTGAACTTGATGACTCATTTCTACTCTCTATGTCCAAAATTGATAATTTTTGATAATGTTTTGAGAATTTTCACAGAAGAAACAACTTTTATTTCAGTTTTTCTCTAACACTTGTTCATTAAGAGGAAAAGTTGAGATACACATGACTTTTGATGACTCATATATACTTTCTGTTAGCCAAATTGATAATTTCAAGTGTTAGCTTTTACTAATGGAGCAACTTTCTTCTTTAGGATTTTTTTCTGGAACTTATATATTAGGAGGAAAAAACGATGAACAAATGGTTTTTGAACACTCATAGATTTTTTATGTGAGCAAAATTGGTGTTTTTAACGCTCTTTTGTGTTAGTTTTCAGTAGTGGAGCAACTTGCCCTTAAGAAATTTTCTCTGGGACTTCTACAGTAAGAACGAAAAATGGTATACAAATAACGTTTGATGACTCATAGATTTTTTATTTGAGCCAAATTGATGTTTTCTAAAAAAGCTTTGTGTTACTTTTCCCTAATGAATCAACTATTACATAAGAAGTTTTTCTCTAAGACTTGTACATTAAGAGGGAAAAAATGATGTACAATCGACCTTTGATGACTCATGTATATTATGTGAGCAAAATTGATGTTTTTTAAAGTAGTTTGTTCTAGCTTTTGCTATTGGAACAACTTTTCTCTAAGCCAAACTGATGTTTTTTAAAATGTTTTTTTAATCTCCCCTTAGGAATTGTTTCTATAGGACTTGTATATTAAGAAGGGACAAATGATGTACAATAGACCACCTTTGATGACTCATATATGTGTTATGTGAAATATTGATGTTTTTTAAAGTAGTTTTGTGTGTTAGGGTTCACTAATGAAACAGTTTTGCATTAAGGAACTTGTCTATGACCTGTACGTAAAGAGGAAAAAAATGATGTACAAATGACCTTTGACGTCTAATATATATGTTATGTGAACAAAATTAATGTTTTTTTAAGTAGTTTTGTGTTAGTTTTTACTAATGGTACAACTTTTCCTTAAGAAATTTTTCTCTAGGATTTGTACATTAAGAGGAGAAAAGTGATTAACAATTGACCTTCGATGACTCATATATATGTTAGGTGAGCAAAATTGCTCTTTTTCAAAGTAGTTTTGTGTTAGTTTTCACTAATGGAACAACTTTTTCCCTGAGAAATTATTCTCTAGGAATTGTATATTAAGAGGGAAAAATGATGTACAATTGACCTTTGATGACTAATACATATATATATTATGTGAGCGAAATCGATGTATTTCTAAGTAGTTTTGTGTTAGTTTTCACTAATGGAACAAGTTTTCCTTAAGAAATTTTTCTGTAGCACTTATACATTAAAAGGAAAAAGAATAATGTACGATTGGCCTCTGATGACACATGTACATGTTATGTGAGCAAAAATGAATCTTGTTAAAGTTGTTTTTTGTAGTTTCCCCTAATGGAACAACTTTTCCTTAAGAGTTTTTCTCTAGGACTTGTACATTGAGAGGAAAAAATGATGTACAATTGACCTTTAATGACTCATATATATGTTAGGTGAGCAAAATTGCTGTTTTTTAAAGTAGTTTCGTGTTAGTTTTCATTAATGGAACAACTTTTCCGTGAGAATTTTATCTCCAGAACCTGTACATTAAGAGGAAAAAATGGTGTACAATTGACCTCTGATGACTCATATATATCTTAGGTGAGCAAAATTGATGTTTTTAAAGTTATTTTGTGTTAGTTTTCACTAATGGAACAACTTTTTCCTTGAGAAATTATTCTCTAGTACTTATACAATAAGAGGGAAAAATGATGTACAATTGACCTTTGATGACTAATATATATGTTATGTGAGCAAAATAGATGTTTTTTTAAGTAGTTTTGTTTTAGTTTTTATTAATGGAACAACTTTTCCTAAAGAAATTTTTCTCTAGGATTTGTACATTAGGACGAGAAAAGTGGTGTTACAATTGACCTTTAATGACTCATATATATGTTAGGTGAGCAAAATTGATGTTTTTAAAGTAGTTTTGTGTTAGTTTTCACTAATGGAACAACTTTGTCCTTGAGAAATTGTTCTCTAGGACTTATACAATAAGAGGGAAAAAATGATGTACAATTGACCTTTGATGACTAATATATATGTTATGTGAGCAAAATAGATGTTTTTTAAAGTAGTTTTGTGTTAGTTTTCACTAATGAAACCACATTTCCTTAAAAAATTTCCCTAGGAATTGTATATATAAAGGACAAAATAATGTATAATTGGCCTTTTATACCATGTACTTCATATCAACCTGACTAATACATTTGAAAATAATTTTTTAATAAGTTTTCACCAGTGCCTGAATTTTTGGCACTTGTATATTATTCTAATGGCAACAATATACCCAATTACCCCCATGCAAAACTGTACTCTACCATACCAATTAAAGCTTGCAGATAAAGAAATCTACTGCTATCTGAATGGCAAAACTTACTTTATAAATATCATGTGATACTACACGCTTTTATCAAGATTCAAAGCAACACTTTCTTTTTGTACTTGTGTGCAGATTTTGGAACCCAAACCCTTTTGTCTCCATGAAATACTCACAAGAGTACATTACGAGGGAAAAAATGATGTACAATTGACCTTTAATGACACATATTTATGTTAAGTGAGCAAAACTGATGTTTTTTAACTAGTTTTGTAGTAGTTTTCACTAATGAAACAACTTTTTCCTTGAGAAATTATTCTCCAGGATTTGTACATTACGAGGGAAAAAATGGTGTACAATTGACCCTTGATGACTAATATAAATATATATATATATATATATATATATATATATATATATGTTATTAGAGCAAAATTAATGTCTTTTTAAGTAGTTTTGAGTTAGTTTTTACTAATGGAACAACTATTCCTTAAGAAATTTTTCTCTAGGATTTGTACATTAAGAGGAGAAAA